>NW_018734468.1:0-29489 GCF_002204515.2 Aedes aegypti
CTAGACAATATGTGTAAGTATAAATTTGGAATCGTTCAAATATAACGGATCTTAACGCGATAGTGGGAGGAAGAGGGTCTTCGGTAATGTTACGGTTCATACAAATTTTTTAAATTTTCCATACAAAAGCTGTTACGTAGGGGAGGGAGAGGGTCTTAAATTGGAAAATTCTACATTACGTAATATTTGAATCATCCCTTTTATACAACTTGCTCCATTGAATGAAACAAGAACAACCGCAAAGGTGCAATGATTATGTATGCACCTAACAGTTGATTATAGATGGAAAGGAATTCACCAAGCAATATTCTTTCCATACATTTCAAAAGGGCTTATCTGTATGTCCTGTTCAAGAACTATCTATGCATATTTGAATACTTTGGACAATTTCCTAAAATCACTATCAAGCATTAGATTGGTAGATATCATTTTTCGTGTATTGGTTGATTAGTAATAACTAAACAAAGCATTGGCCCTTTTCAAATGTTGGTCTAGAAAAAAATAGAGAAATTTATTTTTCAATATCTACAACAAGATAAGAAAATATAAAACTGCAAAATTTTGATATAATCTGTTTGTTTGAACAAGTTATAGTGACATACTTCATGTGATTTCTATCATATAAACTTCAAAAGGGCGTAACTCAAAATTCTGACTAAGGATTTTTTTCAAATTCGGCCCAGAGATGCAGAAAATTATCAGGAATCAACTGCCGACTGCCGTTTGGATGGTATATTTTATTTGATAATAACGGTAATTGGAGCACCGTGCAAAATACAACTTTAAAAAATTTCGAAATGATTGCTTGTTACTGAGATAGGAAAAATTATTTTTTTCGGAGACGTTTTTTCCTGAGGGCCGCTAGTCATACTGGAGATGTGTTATCCCTAAGGCCTTAAACAGATGAATCCAAATGTCCTATTATTATCTGAAGTAATCTACAGGTTAGTGGCTTAAAGTTAGACTGGAAATAGAAAATTGTACGGTTCAAATCCAGTGAGTTCTATACACATTTTTCTTCCGTCATGAAGCTCGGAAAACAGCTCCCTTTAAGACACCTCAATACATTTGGGTTGGTTTTGCAATAATTTGAAATCAGAAATGTGTCAAACTTACTTCTTAAGAATATAATAAGCCAATGTTTAAAACCATGCAAGAATATTGAATTTATTATGCTTGATTGTATAGAGCCATGCCTTCAAAGCTTGTACGGATAATTTGCGGACACCCTGTTGTTCTACATACGTTTGTTTTTTATATTATTGCACTACTTTCATAAAAATTGAGATCCGGCTGGTAGGAGTACTACTTTGAGGTTGGAAAACCAGGATATGTGAGGTTAGTTTCATTGGAACTTTCGCCTGATTGATTTTTGCCCTGGAATAAAACACGTTTCGGAACATTCTCCGCTGCCTCTAAAAATACCATTGGGAAGAGAAATGAATTCTCTACCATTGTATTTCATTCAATTTTATACATTACTTCACTTAGACGGTGAAAAAATATTTTGTTCCGAATGTTTTGAAACCATGAATGGGTTTGACATTGCCCTCGTCAACCATCATCATGACGACAGCAGCACACCCCACCGGACGAATTGTCGTATTGGGAGCGTATTAGTGTAAAATATTTGAAAATTAATTTGTGTTTTTCTTAAGCGACTAAATTTGTCGAGGAAATAGTTGAATAGAATTGAAATCATTTGTGAATTTTCAACTGAATAAATTCAGGTAAGCCTATATTTCAGTTTGAATATGAGCATCAGGTATCAGAAGGCCGGCTCCAAAGGCAACGTGGGCACTTAGTCCGGTGTGGAGATTTGTCCAACAGAGTCGCGCATAGTTCGGAGTAGAATCTGGTTTGGAGCTTAGGCCCAATTCGAGCTGCGTCGTGATTCAGTGTAACCAGTAGTGCGCCAGTGTGGACTCCCACCGTTGATCGACTAAAGTTTATGCTGTCGGCGGCTTACCCATCTGCCAGTCGTCTTAAGCAACCGTCTTGCAACAACCGGATGTCACCGCCGTGTCTTCGCTATCGGTAAGTCGCAAGGTGTAGGCTACGCTACATTCAAAGGCCGTCACTCCACGCATCAAGGGGACGCCTTTACCCCGGTTCATACACCAGCGCGCGAGACACGTGTGAGCGGTGAGAAAGGGTTAGAGCTCAACGCCGGCAACTCGTTGGTGACGACCATCGAGTTGGAAGCAGGCAATTTCGATTTCGAGGAGCGAACACGTGGACGAACTTTGCGCGACATCCTACGTGGGACCCAAGAGGAATTAAGGTCAGACCTGAACATTTTTGCTCACTTGTTCTTATTAGAAAAACCCAATTTAAGAAGCGTGACGTCACCCTAGGGAATTAGGTTTATTTGAATTATGTATGTACTCTTTTGAATGTGTGATAAAACTTTAGTCAAATATGTGCCCTTTTATATGCTGTTCTTTTGAATATTATTATTTGAAACTAGTAGTCCCGGCAAACTTCGTCTTGCCATCAAGTTGGCTTTTAAAGATCATCATGAAACCTCCCATGAAAAATGACATTTTATTTTCTCCCGTTTTACTGAACATCCCGGAAACTTTTCTAAACTTTTCCTTCACACGAACACGTCGGAACCTCTAGAAAAGACAAATGTGAAAGAATTGTGCAAATCGGTTGTCCCGTTCTCAAGCCATTTCGTGACATACAAACACCATTCCATTTTTATTTATATAGAAGATAGATGCTGGTATTAAAACAACAATTTATGTTGAACTTGGTTCCAAGATGTGGAATTTTGGCGAATGATTTTCGGGAAAATGTGATGGTATCACGACACACAACTTTGATTAAGGCCTGTCAATAATTTTTCTTCTAGCTGCTGCTCAGTACAAATTCCAAAACGGACAGTCTCTTCTTCTTCTATCTTTCGTGATATATATTGCTTAGCAATTGAATTGTTTTTTTATGACTTTGCATAAACTGCACTTTCCAACGGTGCCAATGTGCATAGTACTGCAGCAGATATTGCGACCAGGCAACGCCTACGGAAACAGTAGCGTAATTGAAGACGCAAATTGATTTACTGTTCCGCTCCGTCATTGTCTTCAATTTCCTGCTAAAAGCGATGGTTGAACGTTCACTTTGAAACATTTTAGCGCCATCACCCGGCAAATGATTGTTAGAATCCGTGATTAAGAATATTACAAAATACAATAAATTTGATTGTAGCAACACCATATTGTCCAGTAGGTTAACCAAAAACATTCCATTTTTTGGGTGTGCTAACGTAAGAACTTCCACTACAATCACATAAATACGCGACGCGAGACGGAACACAACACTTATTGTTCTTACAAATAAAAAGGATATTAAAAATTACCTTTTTATGTCGACCGGTTTCGGGCTCGATGTTGCCCATTTACGGGACGATGTCCGACCGTCGGACATCGTCCCGTAGATGGGCAACATCGAGCTTGAAACCGGTCGACATAAACAGGTAATTTTTAATATCCTTTTTATTTGTAAGAACAACAAGTTAACTAAAAAATGGAAAGTATTATAACCATACATTTACAATCCATTCTATTCAATGACTTTCAATAAATTTTATTTTTTTTTAATTGTGTTTCTAAAAACATGTGGTGTTGCATGCTAGTCCGTTGTCTAGTTTGGCGCTTCATAAATATTAAAATTATTTATACACAAAAATAAAACAGAAATTTCAGTAAAACAACCTTGCTTAAACATTCGACAATAGATACACAAGGGACTCTACTGTGCACCATAGATTTTATGGTTTTTGAATAAGTTCAGCCATTAAATTAATGGGCAATGTTTTATTCGGGATGGCACTGCCTCTGATGAGGTTCCCTATGCACGGAGAAAACGGAAAACCCATATTTGAGTATTTTTTAACTTACTTTTGAGTTATTTTTCTCTCCCTATTTCATTCGCTCCTTCTATTGTTGTCAGAGAGCGAAGAGCAAAACAACCCAAAAACCGAACCTTAGTGCGTTACCTCAAATTTGAGTAAGTGGCACAGTACTGGAAGTTGAGTTATTTGATCTGCCGATTGAGTGAAAAGAACTTAGCCAGTAGGTATTTTTTCGCATGGCTGCAAATGAAAACAACTTCTACCCCATCAACTCAAAATTAGGTTAACGCACGATCCCCCGGAATTGAGTGGAATGAACTCACTTTTGAGTACTTCATTTTCTCCGTGTGGGGGTGTTGCAGATGCTAAGCTATGCTTTTGTTTGGGCTGAGGTTTCGACAAAGCCCATGGATCTAATAATGGCTGCCGTAAAGTGGTCGTATTTCAGTTGACGGATGTGGAATTTAGTCGTGCATATCGTTGGTGGCCGTAGTTGCATTTTGCCTATCGCCTATCATCTCGTCTATGCAAAACACGAATAAAACTGCAACGAGGAGGCCATAAATCAGGGCTCATATATTATCAAAATTTTCATTCGTCTGTTAGGTCGTAAATCGTGGCGATTTTGCCGGAGAAGAATTTTGCCGTTCGCTATTTTGGTGTCATTAGATAAAAACCGAGCCTGGTTGATGCATATTTGATCATGGATTTAAACTCATGAGAGATAGCTTTTCAACTCATAGTGACTGTATATTATGTAATGGTTTGTGGCATCATTCAAAATAAATTTTAGAAACTTTTTTTAATATCATTTCAAGCAATATATTCATTGTAATGTCTATTTGTTCGGAGTAAAGGCAACACTTTTATTCCGATTTGCTGAAACTAAATTAAGCATTTATCGAAAAAATATTACATTTACACTATCTCGTTGTAAGCGAAATTCGAGCGCGATTATCAACCGATTATCAATCAATCAAGTTCTAGAAATCGGCAATCGTTGCGTTTCAATATCCAACGCATTTCAGCAAATGGTGTTGCAGCGGACTACCATCAAAAGCTCGACGAGCGGATTAGCGAAATCAACGAAAGCATCAACCTCAGTAATCTGTGGGAGTCTGTCCACGGAAGCAGTGAGCACAGTAGCACGAGAAGTAATTGGTACTACTCAACGAAGACCAAGGAACGGTTGGTTCGACGAGGAGTGTCAGAGAATGACGAACGAGAAGAACTTGGCTAGAAGCCGAATGCTGGTGTCTGGTACCCGTCAGAGCAGAGAGTGGTACAAGGAAGCAAGGGCAAACCGAAAAACGGATCCATCGCAGAAAGAAAAAGAAGCATGAAGAGGCAGTAATTGCTCAGGCGCGAGAAGCTATGGAACAAAACGACATGCGACGGTTCTACGAATCAGTCAAAGGTATGCGAAGAAAAACAGCGCCGGGAAAGGGCATCGACTGGAGTGCGCCAATTACCGAGGGATAACACTCCTTAATTCGGCATACAAAATCATACCTGGAATTCTGTTCAACAGATTGAGACCGTATAAGGAGTCCTTTGTCAGCGAATACCAAGCTGGCGGGGCGATCAACGAAGGATTCAAATGTTTTGCGTCAAATCCTAGATAAATTCCGGGAGTATAACTTGCAAATTCCAGGGGCCTTCCTTAGCCGAGTGTTTTAGAGTCCGCGGCTAAAAAGCAAAGCCATGCTGCAGCTGTCTGGGTTCGATTCCCGGTCGGTTTAGGATCTTTTCGTAATGGAAATGTCCTTGACTTCCTTGAGCATAGAGTATCATCGTACCAGCCACAAGATATACGAATGCAAAAATGGCAACTTTGGCAAAGAAAGCTCTCCGTTAATAACTGTGGAAGTGCTCATAAGAACACTAAGCTGAGAAGCAGGCGCTATCCTTCTTCTTCTTCTTGGCATTAACGTCCCCACTGGGACAAAAAGATCCTGGACCGACCGGGAATCGAACCCAGACACCGTCAGCATGGCTTTGTTTTGTAGCCGCGGACTCTAATCACTCGGCTAAGGAAGGCCCCATACGGCAGATAAAGAAGAATAAGTGACGAGGGGTGGCGTACGAAGAGCTAGCAGAAGTCGTTATATCATACGTGTCAAATAAGGCGCCGGGACGTTTATGATATGCAGAATGATGCCCTAAAAGCGGTAGTCAATGTGGATCAGACATGTTCAGAACCGCGATACAACGCTGAATAGATCAAGGAATCTACCCGGATGTATGGAAGCGACAGAAAATTACTGCTACTACCAAAAGGGAGCGAAACCACCAGGTGACCCTTTGGCGTCCAGACCTATTTGTCTACTAGATACGACGGACAAGTTGTTGCAGAGGTTGATCCTCAACAGACCTGTCCCAACAATCAGTTTGGATTTGGAAAGGTATGTCGACACTGGATGCTCATTTCAATTCATTAATTTAGTTAACATCTAAAACAGATAACACTGTATCAACAATTTTACGATACAATACTCAGTTCGTGGCCGCATCTCTCCATCCTCGGTTCTGCCCCACGCTCGCCAAATCGAATGGGCATCGATCCGCCCACCTAGCTCGCTGCGCTCCACGCCTTCTTGTACCAATCGTATCCGAAGCAAATACCATCTTTGCAGGATTGCTGTCCGACATTCTTATCTTGCAACATACCCTGCCCATCGTACCCTTCCAGCGATTGGCGACTTTCCGGATACTGGGTTCGCCGTAGAGTTGGGCGAGCCGTTTTCCTGCACATCACCAAAGTTCGTCCTAAAGCACCCGATGTTCGAAAGACTCCAAGTGCTTGCAAGTCCTCCTCGAGTATCGTCCACGTTTCATGCCCGTAGAGAACTACCGACCTTATGAGCGTTTTGTATATGGTACATTTGGTGCGGGTGTGAATCTTTGTTGACCGCAACTTTTTGTTTAGGTCATAGTAGGCCCGATTTCCACTGATGATGCGCCTCCGTATTTTCACGGCTAACGTTATTATCAGCCGTCAGCAAGGATCCAAGGTAGACGAACTCGTCGACCAACCTCGAACGTAATCCCCGTCTATCGTAACACTGCTACCTAGGCAAGCTCTGTCGCACTCTGCCCCACAAGCTAGCATGTGCTTTGTCTTGGACGCATTGACCACCAGTCCAACTTTGCTGCCTCGCGTTTCAGTGGGTGTACAGATCTACCACCTTTTCAAATGTTCGGCAGACAATGTCCATATCCATCCGCGAAGCAAACAAATTGACTGGATCTCGTAAAAATCGTATTCCGGCTTTTAAGCCCATCTCTCCGCATAACACCTTCTAGCGAAATATTCAACAACAGGCATGAAAGTCCATCACCTTGTCGTAGCCTCCGGCGGAATCGAATTAAACTGAAAAGTTCGTCTGAATCTTTTCACCACAATTTTGCACACCTTCCATCGTCGCTCTTATCAGTCTCGCGAGCTTCCCGGGATAGCTGTTCTCGTGCATGATTTTCCATAGCCTCTACGCGATCTATACTATCGTAGACCGCCTTAAAATCGATGAAATGTGAGGCGTTTAGGACCTGGTATTCAGGACAGTTTTGGAGACTTTGCCGTACAGTAGAGATCTGGTCCGTTGTCGATCGACCGTTAACGAAGCCGGCTTGATAACTTCCCATGAACTCGTTTACTACAGGTGACAGAAGACGAAAGATAATCTGCTATAATACTTGTAAACCACATTTAGAATGGTGATCGCTCCAAAGTTGTCTCAATCTAACTATCTAAGGGGCATATTACCCCTCCCTTCCACTCCTTCGGTAGCTGTTCAGTATCCCAGATTGTGCCTATCAGCCGATGCAGACAAATGGCCAGCCTCTTCAGACCCATCTTTATGAATTCAGCTCCGATACCATCCATACTAGCAGCTTTGTTGGTCTTGAGCTGGTGAATGCAGCCTTCAACCTCCCTCAAAGTGGGGGCTGGTTGGTTTTCTATCGCCCGCAGTACTGACGAAGGCGTTTTCTCCGTTGTCTCGTTCTTCATTGCCTGTGTTCTGAGCGCCATTCAGATGCTCGTCGAAGTGTTGCTTCCACCATCACCTTACGCTTGTCCGTCAAGATGCTCCCACCCTGTATCCCTGTACATCTCGGCTTGGCGGCACGAAGCCGTTGCGAGATGCGTTGGCTCTTCTGATAGAACTTGCGTGTTTCTTGAGACCGGTACAGCTGTTCCATCTCTCGCACTCCGTCTCCTCCGGGCGGCGTTTTTTCTCCCGAAAGAGGCGGGTCTGCTGTTGCAGTTCCGTCTATAACGTTCCATGTTCTGTCGAATCCCTTGCTGCAGCATGACGCCGGGGCAGCTTTCTTCTCCTCCAGAATCTGCCTACATTCCTCATCGAACCAATCGTTTCGTCCATTTTGTCCCACGTACCAGACGTTGCTCTCGGCTGCATTGTTGATGGCTGCTTTCACTGTTCTTCAGCAGTCCTCAAGAAGGGCTCCAGCTCACCCTCTTCCAGTAATGCAGCCTCGAGGTGCTGCGTGTATGCAGTTGCTCTAGGTCCATACCGGGCGGCTGTCGGTACCGTACGTTGTTAATGACGGAGAGTTTGGGCGCAGTTTGACCATCACCAGATAGTGGTCAGAGTCGATGTAGCGCCACGATAGGTCCTGACGTCGATAATGTCCGAGAAGTGCCGTCCATCAATCAGAACGTGGTCGATTTGTGATTCTGTCTGCTGTGGTGATCTCCAGGTGTATCGGAATGCAAGGCTGTGCTGGAAGTAGTGCTACGGATGGCTATATTCTTGGAAGTGGCGAAATCAATTAATCATAAGCCGTTTTCGTTCGTCAGCCGGTGGGCGCTGAACTTTCCAATTGTCGGTCTGAACTCCTCCTCCTGGCCAACCTGCGCGGTTAAATCTCATATGATGATTTTGACGTCATGGCTTGGGCAGCTGTCGTACTCGCGTTCGAGCTGCGCGTAAAAAGCGTCTTTATCATCATCAGTGCTTCCGGAGTGAGGGCTGTGCACGTTTATTATGCTGAAGATGAAAAACCGGCCTTTGAGCCTCAACTTGCACATTCTCTTCATTGATCGGCCACCACCCGATCACGCACCTCTGCATATCACCCATCACTATAAAAGCTGTTCCCAGCTCGTGTGTGTTTTCCGCAGCTCTGGTAGATGGTATGGTTACTCTAAACGTTTGCACCATTGATCCCTTTCAACAAACTTCTTGCGATGCCGAATCTGCGGTCCTCCAGCACGTCCGGCAAGTATGCGTGTGCTCCCAATGAAGTTGAGAGATTTACAGTTCCACGTACCGAGCTTCCAATCGCTAGCCCCTTTACGTAGCTGTGGTCTTCGCCGATTCTCCCGCCTTCGTATTCTCTCGCTGACGTTCCTGTGCTGATGAGTTTTTACGGCTGGCTTGCAGGGCCTGCCACTAACCCCCTAGATTCATAGAGGACCTTTCCCCCTAAATGTTCGGAGGGCCATAGTGCGCAGTTAAGCTTAGAGTCCTTCTCTGGCAACTCGGACGATGATCAGCTGACCCTGACATGGGGAAGAGACGCTCCAGGTTTGCAGAAGCAAAAGCAAAAGCAAAACCCCCCATTCTCTGTCTGCATACGACCAAAGTTCCCACTGGTGTGAGTTGCCGTATCTTCCCTAAGATTTCTTGTAACCCGGTCAGTACCGAGAAGTGGTAGAAATAGGAGTTGCTGGGCAGCAGGCTAGGACCGCACAGAAGGGTCCTATTTATTCCTTCAGGTACGCGAGGTACCAATAGTACACCATGCCCAGCCATTTACTTTGAGCAAACGTTCAGTTTTATCGTCAAGTGTGAAAGTTATGTATGCAAAAGCTCGAGTATAGTGAAAAAGTACGAGAGTACGACACACACCAAAAGAAAATACAATTATATTTGAACTAAAATATTGATATTAAAATGTGACAAAAGCTTTGGTGCTGACACTAGATATACTGCAAATTAATGTTAAGTTTTTCTTTTCAAAATACGAAAACAATCTCAAATTGAACTTTTTCTTCCAAGGAACTCAATTAAACATCCTACATTGGCTTGCACGTGCCAGACAATGAACAAAAACCATTTTCTCGACCAAAAAAAAAACAAACCATATTTCCAACACTGTAATCTCACGGATACCCTGTTATTGTTATTTCATCCAACCAGACCGGAAAAGCAAAATTAATGATTCATAAATTGCCTCACCATGAAAAAAAATGACCCATTTCTTGGCATTCACATCGGTCAGTCACCAGTAGTGGTGTGCTTGTGTGTGTCTGTTGGTCGGATAAAGAGAGTTTGGGATTTTTCCTCCTTCACGCTTCGAATAAACGATGCCTCAAGCATTTCCGCCGCCGGTTGGGCTGTGATTCGTCCGTTTATGATGGCAAATTGTCCCTGGTGTTTGTGTTGCTACCTTCTAAATAGAAAGGAGGTCTGCGAAGGGATAGAACACCAAACGACAAGAGATGCTGCCACGGTGTGTCTAGAAAAGCAACCATCATTCAAAGATATGATATCCTAGTGTTTTGCTTTTTTCAATTTGAAAATTTTCCATCCTTTATGATTTGACGATTTTGCAAGAAATCTCGTATCTCATTGTGAAGTTTTTGATCTTTCGAACAACATAAATTCCGTAGAGGTGATGTTCAGATCTAACATCTTTCTCATGTTGAAAGTGAACCTGATGATTATTTAGTATGTTTTGGGATGGTAAATAATGCAGTTGTACGAGATTGTTTCTTCAAATATATAATATCGCCTTGGAAATAAAATCTTCAAAACACATTAAGTATGGACAGAAGTCTTTCAAATAGGTGTGTGCATTATCGATGATCATGTGTATACATCAATAAACGGATTCAGACACACCGTGGCTTCTGTACGGACAAAAACGTTTTCCCCTCAGAGTTCTGTTCCAAACTGTTAATCATTCGCTTTCATCGTCTCTTCCACAATGGGGTCGCAGTTCCAAATGAGATGTCAAATACAGAGAAAGCTCCACTGGCGGGCGAGTTCATTTCTCCGTGCGGCACTGGCATAATCCTTAATTGGTGACCTTCAGAGTATTCGACGGCCCATCCGCACAATCTGCGCCACCCCAAGGAACTGAAGTTGAAGCTGGGACGGAAGCACATGGCTGGCTGAGAATTCCGTGTAAAACAACTTTGATGACTAAGCATTGGGTTTGGAAAAGGACAACGGAAACATTTGCTTGTCATTATCGGAGTTGATTAGTAAATTGGTGAATAAATTATGAACCCGTGCATAATCATTGGGAACGTTTGTGGTCAAGCAATATTTATACATGTTCTGGAATACTTTTTAAATCAAGTCCATTGGTGGTTGTGTTTATTTTCCAATCGTGCAGTTAATTTAATAATTAGTATTCAGCGAGTACTCTTGTGTACGTCCACGAATTCTATATCCCTTTCGGGACGAACCAGCACAATTGTGCTGTTCGGCACCCCTTGACATCGAATGACTATTTCAGCCAATAAATCATTGTTTTACTAAACTTTTTCGATTTCGATTATTGAATTATCATTGATACTTGTAATTAAGCACAACAGCTTTTGTTTTACATCGTGTTTAGAAAACACCAGCTCAGGGTAAACAAAAAGTAAACAAACACCGTAAGAATTGAAAAAGTTTTATCTGTCCGCAACTTTTCAACTATTCGTTATTTCTAGGTATGCACAGATACGAATCGAGAGTGAAAGAGTCATTCTTTGAAATGGTGAAGACCAAATGAGAATTCTGGACAAACATTCAAAAGGGCACATCGACATTGGTAAACATTGGCTTTGCAGGACGCTGTTGAGCCCAATTCAACTCGATCACGCTCACCAATACCACTATCAGGAAGAGCTAACGTAAATCTTTCTGATGGTGGTGTTAGTTTGCGTGGGCGGGCTAAAAAGGGCTCAACAGCAACGTTTCTAAAAAAAAGGCTCAAGACCTCTTGGGCCCTTTTCAAATGTTTGTCCAGAATTGATTCACACAGCAAATATTTCTGGAGGGACAAAGTGGGACCAGCACAATTGTGTTGGTGCCGGCACTTACCCGGTCGATGTTCGTTGTAGACTACCAATTTTCATTTTCAGTATTTTGATCGAATTAAGTGGCTGAATTTGGTTCTCATGTCCACAATAGTGCATAATATTGCATTAAAACATGAATGAGTGATTTCATACGAATCATAAGGATGATGTACCGTTCGAAAACTATGTAACAGAAACTCATAGCTTTGGTTTAAGAACTTTTATTTTTTATACGTCCATATTTGAAATAGATTGGAAATCACATCTAATGTTTTAAATCTCCTTTAGCAAAGTTTAAGACACAGTAAAAGTTTAGGGGAACGTTCAAAAATTACGTCATTCATTTAGGGGAGTAGAGGTGTATGAAAGTGCGACAGTGCATGTGGGCAAAAGCGTGAAAGTGGACATGGGGAGGATTTAGATTGACTTAAAAACAATGGACGTAATTTTTGAATTTCCCCTTGCTTTGATAATCGATCAATACCATGTTGACGCGATAATCCATTTTGGTGTTCTACAATGTATGCCGGTTCAATATCTGCCATAATATTTATGAAATTTAACAACTGAAGCTGAAAACCTTTACTTACTATTTGCTTCCGAACCACAGAGTCCTTTAAATGGCATACTATTGATGTATGCAGCCCATGCTAGTCTTCTTCTTCTTCTTCTTGGCATTACATCCTCACTGGGACAGAGCCTGCTTCTCAGCTTAGTGTTCAATGAGCACTTCCATAGTAATTACCTGAGAGCTTTCTTTGCCAAAGTTGCCATTTTCACATTCGTATATTATGTGGCAAGTTCGATGAAACGCTATGCCCAGGGAAGTCAAAGAAATTTCCATTACGAAAAGATCCTGGATTGACCGGGAATCGAACCCAGACACCTTCAGCATGGCTTTGCTTTTTAGTCGCAAATATGTTGTTTATGATGTATGAAATGCGTTTGAAATAGTCTACTTAACTATTAAACAATGTATGAAGTTATGGAGGCTAGATTATCCGCTCATATAAAAAATATCGTTTCATTCCTTTTACGTTTAAAAATATATTGTCTTAATCTGTAATTTTGAGACTTAGATAAGCTGATATATTAAAAATAAAAATCTGTACTTTATTGCCGTGCGTATAGTGTTGCAAAGTAACTAGCCATTATCGATCAAAGAAGTTTTAGGTTCAATTCCCGCTGCAGTATTTTTTTTTTCGTCAGATACGTATTACGATGTGCCATTTGGCGTTGCATGCTAAGTCCGTTGATTCGTGTGATGCTTCCTTTAAAGGCCATAATCGTCACATAATGCTTTCCAGAAACTTTCCACAGTAGGGATTGACAGCTAAAAATGTACATGCAACCGAAACGAAAGGGAAAAAACAAAAAACTTACGAGTATGATCGAGCTTTACATTTCTTTCCTTAGTAATCTACGGTCACACCGATGCGGTGTGGAAAATCAAAAAGTCTACTGTTTGCAGCTGTCTTCTTCTATGTCTTATTAGATCAATTGTCAGTGGTCCTTTATTTTCAAATCTGGAAGTTTCCAAATATTTAAATACATTAAAAAATTGATTGTTCTATGTAATTTTTAAATTAGCTGAATATATGTATGTAACATTTCAAAATCAAATTCATTCTTTAATATGGTTATTGACCTGATTTTGTCAATCCTTTTAAATGGGGTTTTTTGAATTCCCCTGTTATATGTAAGTTATCCTTCATAGTTCTTTTCAATCCTACACACTACTAAAACTAATAAGCACTGACCCGATTTTGTCTGCCCCCGATTTTGTCAGTTTTTTTGACCCCGATTTTTTGTCAGCTCTATCTTGAATTATATCCAAAAATTGTCTTCGTTATGTAGTACCCGTTTACATTAATACTGATGACGGTGTTCGATGTCCATGCACGCATGGCGTAGCCAGAGGGGGCAATGGCAACCTCCTTCCCTCTGTACAAAAGAAACAATTTTACTATGAGAATTAATCTTGTGTTTGAATTCTTCAAAGATTGTCTCCAGCACTCGTATCTATGCAGTAGTTACGTCATGGTAGATTATAAAACTTAAAAAGTCTACCAAACATCAGACTTTTGAAAACATCTTGCCAGACATTGTTCGAAGGTTTTATCAACAGTCCGCAATGGAGATATGCACAGCTGAGTAGTCGACAAACGAATTACATACATTCTCGAGTATCAGTAAATCGTGCTTCGTTACTTGGCAACCTGGCAATTACTTGTTAAAAATTAAAAACCGAAAAACACAGCCGAGTTCACGAAAAAGAAATTTGGTATGTAGGTTCATTCATGAATTCCTCTGAAAATTTCTCTAAAGGTTAAGATGCATCGAAGCCAAACCTCGAATTTTCAAGAGCACATATCTAGAGAACAGGTAACCGTTTGTACTGGAAATTTAACTCATTGGTCACATTTTGTTACATTTTTTCAGGGTTTTTTTTTAAAGTAATATCTCGAAGGTTTCCTTTAAAATTTGCTCCTAATGTTTTATTGGTTTTCTGCCTTGAATAACTCTATAAGCTCTTGAAAGTATCCCTTCAAAACTACATTTTGATGAAATTTGCTCACAGTATTCTTAATGTAGTTTGGCCTAGGACTTATCAATAGTTTCAAAAACTCCTCTTAAAACTGTCCTTAGAGATTCCTTCAGAAATTCCTCTAATTACACTTCTATTTTTTTGCAAAATTGATAAGATTATGATTTTTCATTAATTCGACCAGGAATTTCACGAAGATCTTTTTCAAGCATTTAATCATCCCATAGGTATGGAAATAATTTCAGATAGGGTTTCAATGCTAGTACCGTGCACCCCCGCTAATTTGAACGGGTACCTATGCAAACCATCGGGGTTCATTTTTCACCCTAGAAACGTGTTTCTGGTTACCTCTTTCACTGTTTTGTTTTGATTCTGGCGTTTCCGTTCCACAGCGTTCCATCTCACTTCACTCCGTTCCATGAGCTAAAGACGTTTGAACCATTTTTTAATCTGATCGATGTGCAAATTAGCGGGGTACAGATTAAAAAGTGTTCAGATTAAATGTGGTCAAACGAACGGGGGTACCCGGTAATGGACCCCTTAGTAGCTGAAATTCATTCTAGTCGCTTTTCCGCAATGATATCTCAGACGCATATACGTTTTGTGGAATCTAACAACAAATTCAATGTCTTTACTTCATAGGGGAAAAGCACTAATTTTCGACTCACAAGAAATCTGTGCCAATTTTCGGATTTTCGTACAAAGTAGGCCAAAAACGTATGAATGGGTCGAAAATGAGTGCTGGGTCGAAAATTAGTGCTGGGTCGAAAATTGGTGCTTTTCCCCTAGTACGTCTATGAAACATACAAAATCATTCGATTTTTCCAGCGAAATATGCATTTGAAAAACTGTTGTCCGAATGCCTATTATGGACCCTCCCGGGGTCCATAATAGGATTGTTTACAAATTTGACGTTGCGTATTATGGACCCCCCATTTGATTCCCATGTAATCCGGCTCGCTGCCGACGAGCCTATTATGGACCCCCTGGAAATGCGTATTATGGACCCTCTTGTGTGGTTTCATTTACAAAACTGTTCAAATATCTGTATTTATGCGTCTCAAACCAAATATTTTGCCTGAAACTGCTGACAAACAATGTAATCGAAGTTCCCCCGGTGGATTTTCATAGGAATAAAGTTGCTTTGAGTATTAATTTTATGTTTTTCTGTAGGTGGTCCATAATACGCAAAAGATCCATAACCGGCATCGACTACTTATTTATTCACGATTTTATCGAATGTCATTTATGAATACCTCTAAGAACACAAAAAAATCGCAAACTAAAGAAAGTTTCTTAAATTATTATTTTTGAATTTTCATACTGGAAACAATTTTTTCACAACAATTCCAGGTCAAATTCTTGGTGAAACTTTTAAAACAATTCTATAAAAATCTTAAAAACAGTTCTGGATGAATTTAAAAATGTTTTAAAATTTACATAGAAATCTTCAGTTGAAATATTCTATGAATTATACTTAGAGGAATTGCAAGAAGAGCTTCGAGGCAATTACTGATGCCATTCTAAAAGAAATTCTGAAAAAAAAACCTAAAAAAAATTTTCGATTGATTTTTCTTAGGAATTGCGGTGTCCTAAGAAAAATGCTTAGATAATTCAACGGTTGGGTAGAACTAAGATTCAGATTGATGCCGGTTGTCTTACAGGCCAGAGCAAAATTGCCGATCAAAGGGATCCTTTGGCGTGAAATTAGAGAATGAAATTGTGAGGGCCGCTTTTCTCCCTCTGATAAACAAAAAAAAAACCTGACTACGCCCATGTCCCTCGCCCCCTTTAAAAGCTATGTAGGTCGTAAACATAGTTCATAAGCAAATATTAACACGTTAAAATTTGAAAAACAGGAACAAAATATATGTCCCGATTTTGTCAGGTTCCCCATTTTGTCAGCCTATAATTCATCGGGGGCTGACAAAATCGGGTCTCTACTGTATTACAATGACTTAAATTCCATTTTAAGCAAATAGACTCGATGTAAAAAATAAAATAAAGTAAATTTGATATTGGGAGCCAGATAGCCATAACTGTATGCACGCAGATACTAAGCAAGATCATGCTGAGGGTCCAGCCGATCGAGCATCTTTTCGTAAAGGGAATTTTCTCGACTTCCCTGAGCGTAGAGTATGATCGTACCTGTCACACGATATACACATGCAACATTGGTCGATTGACAAAGAGAGCTGTTAGTTAATATCTGTGGAAGTGCTCATGAGAAGTTGAGAAGCAGGCTTCTTTAGCGTCAGAAAGAAGAAGAAGAAATTTTATGGTAATTATTTGCACTTAAAAACGTCCAAGCTGTCGGGCACAAAAGTGATAGTGTATGTGTTAGGTAAAGTGAGTGAAAGAGGTTGGAGGAGTCTCTAAAAAAATAATTTAATTTTCGAGTCTAGTACACGACTCTGACAACGGCCTTTTAGTGGAGGTCGAATTATGCGTAACTGTCAAAGGATACAAACTGTAGTGGAATAAAATGATATAGTTCCCAATTCGGGTTTCATTTATTTATAGGTATTCCACTAAACAATTCGAAGGTTTATTATTATTTTCAATTTTAATTTTTATTGCATTATTATTTTTGAGGAAAAATCTCACATAATTTAGGAGGATATATACAAACATAGCAAAACAAAGACGATTTGATTGAGCCAATTAGTTTTCAAGTTATTCACACATGTATGTTTACCCATTTTTATATGACGTAGACTAGTTCTTGAATAATCTCGATAAACGTCATCGTCATGTGATGCTTTGAATCTTAGAGAGAATTTCGAAGTATTTTTATCTCTCGTACATTGTTCTCGTTCCATTTATAAAAAAAATCATATTAATTAAAGTACATTATTTTTTTAAATTTCAAAGTGCATTAAAAAAACATAATTATTTCTGAATTTTTGGGTCACCCTATCTCACGAAAGAGCACCCTAATGACGAAATAAAAAAATACGGGTCCAAATTTTTTTAAAAAGGCATGACTTGAACAACTTTTTAAAAAAATAAAAAAAAATATTTTTTTTTTCGAACATCGACCGCCTTGGGGACGGACCAGCACAATTGTGCTGGTCTGAATTTGACCATAAAAAGTTCATGGAGTGATAGAATAGCCAAAATAAAGAATGTTTTGTTCTACGAGATGATGAGTTTATAAGGTAAATTTTGAAATAATCACTCAAATATGGTCCGTCCCGAAAGGGATATACCGACAAAAGTTTTGAAACTACTCAAAGCAATAAAACAGAACTACTCAATGATACTTACTATACCTATCGACCCCTTTACGATCCTTGTTTTGACCCGTGTCTTCGATTTTCCGTTGGACCCGTCAACGAAAGCTAGCGGTGGTAATCCTTCTTGGACACCGTCTTGGAAAAAAAAAACCTCTCGAAGGTCTCGTCTTCTTTCGTTTATTCACTAAACATGGTTGCAACTACAAACAAAAGGAAGGGCAAATCTCTGAATTCACAACTTCCTTCCAAAAAAGTGTCACCAAACATGGCAAGAATGGAAAAGAGGACGTTTCTCCGAAATGCGAACTTTCTTCCAAGGGTGAAATGGATAATATTGATAATTGCATCGCAATGAGTAATCAGTTCGATGCTCTAGAAAATTTTCCGAACGCCAATAAAAACATCCTGTGGCCCAGGCTCTTTGATTCATGTTAGGAAACAAAGAGTGTCGCCTTTCGTGGTCAGTTGCTCCGAATTTGTTTTTTTTATATATAATTTTTACAGAACATATTAAAACAGAAATATAATATAATGTGTTTTATTTCTCTTGAATATATATTTTTGTTCATTTTCAACAATTTTATAACAAAATTAAATACATACTTATAAGACCATTTCACAAAAATTGAAATGTCTGGTATTCAACCAGTCACCCCCTAGTCCTAAATGCAATACTAAAACAAATTTACCAGACAAATTTTCATCCAGTTTGGAGACGATTAGGAGGTGCCTCAAGTCGAATTTGTGTTTTTGGCTATTTTTTACATTCAAAAAATTCTAACGAGAATCTGGAAAAACGAAAATCAAAAAAAATACCACTAGTTGAACGATTATTAGTACTTTACAACTTTTGACCTCATAAAATTGATTACTGTTCATTAAAGTACCTCTTAAACATACATTTCACTACAGTTTTTGTTCTACGAGATTCTTAACCTCATGCCATTCCTTTGCCATTTCTGAACATTATTGTAGTACACCATTTTCGTATCCGAATAACAGATAAATTGTAACAAATCGGCGGAAATACGACATACCTCATTTCCCGGCAGTTAGAGCTGCTGCCAAATGGCGCAATTGCTGACATGCTACAAAATTGAACATAGTAGCTTTGCTTTTTCAAAGATGAATGATGATTGAAGCAAACATCTAGCAAATGTCATCAATGTAGTCGTGCTTCAAACAATATTCGCATTTGATTTCAAGCAATTACATATGGGATATAGCCTCGAGGTCAAGTTTCTCGACTTCCGATCTTGAGGATCATGTATTTAGTTCAGATCTTCGGCTCCGTAGAGTTTTTAATTAAACATTTAAGCCAAATAAATAAACGTAAAATAGTAAAATAAAATGAAAAGTGTTGCAAGTTACCCCATTTGATGGCACTCAATTTTATGTTTTTAAGTCGGGATTGATTTTGGAATTCTTGATAAAAGAAATGCCTTTAAGACCGATAAATTTGCCCAAGGTTTGCTTAACTACCAAATGAACTCCAATGATTTCTTCAGGAGTCCATTTTGTGACTCTCTCGGACTCCCTCGTTTAGATCTTCAAAAATTCAACGTAGATTTTTTAAGATAACCAAAGAAGTTACCTCAGAGCTTCCATCATGAATTCCTTCACAGATTCTTTCAAACATTTTTCAAGAACATCATAAGTGAGCAAAGAATGTATCCAATGATTTTACCATCATTTACTTAAAACTTCCATCAAGATTCTCATTTGCAATCTCTTCAAGATTTCAACTTTTATTTTCTTCAGGGATCTTCTACTACTTCCTTCAAAAGTTTCGTTCATATTTTAAAAGCCTGATTTGCTACTGAAAAGAAATCGCCTAAGAAATTTCTCGGCGATTCCTTGCAAAAATTTTCTACAGCGACTCCCATTTGAACTGACATTTCTTTTCAACTCGTACTGCAATCAGAAAAAAAGCGCATTCTTAATCGATTCCTTGCAATAATTGCCCATGCATCAAGATAGGCCGAGAAATTACTTGTCAGCAGCGAATCAGGGTGAGAATTCCTTCAGGAATTACTCCAGTGATTGTTAGTAAGATTCCTTCAGGAATTATGCTAAAAATTCTAAGATATCTTCAAAGAATTTCCGCAATCATTTTCGAGGATCAAGATTTTTTCTTCGGAAATTATTGATGAAATTTTTCAAAAATCCAGGAGATATTTCAGAAGGAAATATCAAAGTAACATCTGATGAAACTCAATTTAGTTTAAAAGTATGCCTTGATAAACTCCCACAAAGTTCTCTGAAAGAATTTTTGAACTATTGAGGAAGTCTCGAAGAATTTCGTAAGTGAACTGCTAGGATAATGGGAAATACACGGACACCGGCTTCAGCCATTTAGCTGCACAGACTGTAACTTAACACTAGAAATATTAATAATTACCGGAATATTTACGGAAATTTCTGAAGGAGCTCCATGATGAATCCCAGGTCAAATTTGAAGAGGATTTCCTGGAAGAGTATTAATTATTTATCCTTAGATAATCTCAGGAGGAATTTTAGCAGCAACTCATAAAGGATATGTTGGAGAATACTTGAAAGAATCCATAAAATTCCTGAAAGGATGAATTCGCGTAGATCTTCCTGGAAAAATCCCCAAATGAATTTCATTAAGAACTGTAGAATGTTTTTTTTTTCTTAAGATAACTACTGTAGGAAACTTTGGAAGATCTTCTATAGTTAATACTGGGGAAATCAAATTAGTCACGAAAAGTGTTTTGGTATTCATGGATTTCCTGGAGCATCTCCTAGAACAATGCTGGAAGAATTTTTAGAGACTGATTCTACCACCAAATCAATAGAGACGTTTACGAAGGAGATCCGAGAAGCATATTGTATTAATCACTAGAAGAATTCCTTAAGTTTTTCCTTGAGAAATCTGAAAAGAAATTCCTGAAGAACCTGCGAAAAAAATCACATAATCCCGAAGGTATCTCTGGTACCTCTTGACGCAAGATTCACTGCAAGCAGAATAAAAAAAGACAATTGATTTTTAAGACATTTTTTCCTTAAATAGAGACTTTCAAACTGAATTTTTATCTGCTTGTTTACGTGTTAGTTTTCTAGAAATCAATCATAATATTAATGGTAATTCTAGCCACAATTGGGGGCCCCTATGAATGCGGACCGCACCCACCGCACCCCCTAGCTACGCTACTGTTAAAGCAATCTTTTTAATATGCCATGTGATCGTGATGTTTACAACGTATAAATTCTACTCAAACTGCAAGTGTCGGTCTTAAAATGAATCACCTTTTAAACATTTTTTCGCCGTGTACATTGCTTAAATTTTGCATTCAATAAGCTCACCTTCAAAAACTAAAGAGTTCCTATTATTTCCCACAAAAATTTCATTGCAAAATGATAAGCCAATTTATTCCATGTATACCTCATCCCACAGAAATATGTAGGCAGCATTACTTGCACACGTTTCATACTAAGGTATTATTGTCGATATGATTTCATCATCAACTTCATAAAAGCTCAAAATCACAATTTATTTCATTTGGTGAAGCATTTATCACACCATGCGTGTGTTGCTTACTTTTTTGGCAGTTTTCTGCTCTCTTCTCTCGCTTCTCACTGACAGTGATGCCACATACACAGATTTATCTGTGACAACACAGATGTTTTCCTGTTTTTGCTTACAGATATCTGTGATCACAGATCACAGATTTTTTAGATAAAAATTATGTTTAAGATTTTAGGATATTTCACGAGTTTGTGACACGGTTTTGGAAGATATGAAACAGAAATGCCATTACTCTGTTTAGTTTTTCTCAAAAACTTAAGTATTTTGAATTTTTAGAAACAATTATCCATCTTTAACTTATTTTTAGTAGAATAATTTCATAATAAAAATTGTTGACATTCCAAGAACACCCACAAAACGTTCGCAAAAGTTCTTTTTACCTAAAAAAGGATTTTATTGCGACACAGATTTTTACCAAGATTTTTTAAGGTTGACCTAAGATAAAAAAGATTTTCTCAGCTGAAAACACAGATAAGAGTCGGAAAAAGACGGACGGAGAAAGTTGTCATCAGTATGCATTTGAATTCTACAGTCAATTGTACTGTATAATATATAATATTCATTTTTGCTGTTAAATTGCGTCGTTCATAGTTTTTCTCACGCATAAAATTTTTTTGCAACACTTGTGACATTGTACCTTTTGAGTGTTATGAAATTGTAAAATAGATACGTGGTTGTAGCAAGTGTATGAATATACAAACAATTTTAATTCCAAACATAAAAACTGACATCACTTCCAATCAGTGAGACCTGAGCATCCGATTCATAAACAATGTTGGCTTAGTGAATTCGGGTTCCGATGTTGTTATTAGAGCACAAATCGATGTATTTTAGTGATATATTGCTCCCAGGAGCACGGCGCGAGAAAAATCAGTGTTTTCAGTATCGCATCAGATTTTTTATTGCTTCGGTGAGAAGAAATACAATTAATAGTGAGTTTAAGAACGGGCACCAAAAAGTCAGCAAACAATATGTCGGTGCGTGAAGAAGAAGTGAGTAATGATAGCAATAACTACGTGTTTCACGAGACGCGACGAAGACAAGACATAACACTTATCGTTCTTACAAATCTTCAAAAAGGATTAAAAATTACCTTTTCGTCGACCGGTTTCGGGCTCGATATAGCCCATCTTCGGGACGACGAAACGGTAATTTTTAAAACTTTTTGACGATTTGTAAGAACGATAAGTGTTATGTCTTATCTCCGTCGCGTCTCGTGAATGTCGTGTAGTTCTTAGGTTAGTGAAAACTATAAAAATGAGTAATGAGCTACGTGTTTGCATTCAAAAACTGATAGTTTGTGAAAAACACATTATGGAATGCTTTAAGTTAAGAAACCACCCTTCTACAATAAGGTTAGTAACTTCAAATATTCATTTTTTGTGATCGCTCTCAAAAACACGATGGAAAGTGTGGGACGAGGGAGCGGAAAGTGAAGTGGGAAGTAAGGTGCCATATTAGAGGCCATTTTAATTCTCAAGGAGATATGTCCTTAAATCATTCTATAACCTTAATAAATGATCCAGCGACCTGAAGGATTGATGAATTTGTAATCAATATGTGACTCTACATCAATTTTAGGTTAGTTTTACAAGCGAGAGTACATATACAATTTTATCTAAAAGCTTAAGGTGTCGGTTTTACTCCAATTTCCCCTACTATACCACGGAGGAAGCTTCAGAATAATTTTCAAAATTTTATTTTGCATCCTCTGCAGAGCTTTCGTCCTGGTATTACAAAAGCTAGTCCATATTGGTACAGCATACAACATGGCTGGTCTGAAAATTTGTTTGAATATCAAAAGCTTGTTTTTAAGACAAAGTTTTGATTTTCTATTAATAAGGGGATACATATTTGTTACATTCGGCTTGAATGCCCTCAATGTGATTTTTGAAAGTTGAATTTTCATCTAGCTCTAGTTAGTTACTTCATCTCATCAATTTATTGTAACCCCTCTCATTATGACAACATGTCTACTGGAAGTTTTCAAATAAAGAGCTTTGGGTTAATGTGGGAATATTATTAGTTGAGTTGTGGAAGCATTAGAAAAAATCTTCCATTTGTGCAATTATGAAGAAGAAAATTCAAAAGTCATTTATTTGAGTGATTAATTATCTTGCAAAATATTCAATACTTCATATTGTTAGCAACTATGATGCTTTGCTTTTGCCAAAACATCAAACTGGTCAATCTTAAAGATCCACTTCAAACATTTCCCACAAAGGAAACTTACTCCTAAGCTTCCGCATGAAACCAGTCGAATGTGTATGGCATCCTGTGTGGAATGGTTTTCTTCATCTCCGTATTCTGATTTCCTTCCAAGCACGTAGGGCAAACGCTCCCTTAGTGGAGGTAGTGTGTTTTGTAATGCTTCGCGCTAATAAATGATTGTATGATAGTTTTGTACTATGTAAGATGCAAAAATGATACAAATAATCGAATAATGTTCATGAAATTTGATCGTAAAACTATTGAAAACAATTATTTTACTTAAAATTTTTGCTCCTTTGTACCTATAGTGGTGCATTAGTACCCATAGTGGAGGGTCCCATAAGAAATCAATGGATTGCGTCACTAAAGGAACCATTCTTAAAACATACCTGGAACAGTGTTCCTATTATTGGTGCAAGGCTTTTTGCAGGGAAATTTCAAATGAATCGTGATTTTCATACATATGCATGATAGAAGGATTTGAGATCTATCAAATGAAACGTTGAAATCATATATTTCATGCACACTTAGATTTTTTTCACGAGCTCGGCTGTGCGAATCTCGGTTTCCCCATTTTAACCGAGACTCAGCTAACAAATTCTCCGGTTGCTTAGCAACGAAGCACGATTTACTGATACTCGGCTTTTGTTTGCTGAGATTTGTTTGCCGACTACTCGGCTGTGCGGATCTCGGTTAAAATTAGCCACTCTGAATTAAGTGTGTGATTTTATCACCATGTTTTAGCAGTTTTCCCTTAGGTGCATCACTAATGGTACACTTGCCCTACAGGACCGCAACGAAAAGATTCCCCCGGCCACCGAAACCGTCATGAATAACAGCCAACCAAAGTGGAAGTGGTCGTCGAGCTTCGGCGGATGCAAAGCACCTTTCTTGCTTCATTTCTTGATAAATAAAAGAAAAAAATAGAAAATGCTTCAAGCGGAAGCTAAAGGGAAAGAAAATGCTTCTTCTTCTGCATTACTGGGGAATTATCTACAGCGTAATGCTTGGGTGGATGCTTTTACCGGTTGTTCTGCATATTGGCTTTGTGACCTACTATTGTTTGAAAGATTGCTTTCCTTTATCAACAGATAAATGCCTTGTGAGATGCAGTCCAATTAAAAGGAAATATTTATAAAGAGAAAAAGTAATATTGGATTAGATATTAGGATGTGGAACTGCCTTGGTTCTTGTTGACAAAAATCAAAAATTATTGTTGTTGGAAAATCAGAAACCTTTGAATTACAGCTGCAAAACAATTCAACACCTTCCATACAGATATTTTCTGAATATCAATGTTCTACTCCCATAACAACCTCATAACTGACATGCAGTTTTTAAAGCCAGATGAAATTGATAACACATGATTTCATTTCTTATAAATAGTATTAATGGAACCTGTAGAATATAAGCGTAGTTTGACTGAACTATTATCGATTTGAAGTATGTGAGTTTCATGCGTAAAAAAATGTTTTTTTTTTGTTAACTTGACGATTTTCTTAACCCTTCTTCTTCTTCTTCTTCTTCTTGACATGACATCCCGACTGTGACAAAGACTGTTTCTCAGCATAGTGTTCAATGAGCTCTTCCAAAGTTATGAACCGAGAGCTTACTTTGCCAAAGTTGCCATTTTCTCATTCATAAACCGTGTAACAGGTACAACTATTATCTATGTCCAGGGAATGTTAAGGTAATGTCCATTACGAGATACAATCGAACCCAGTCACTTTCAGCATGGCTTTGCTTTGTGACCGCGGACGTTAACACTAGCCACTACATTTAATTTGTAGATATTTATATTTATTCAAACCAGGCCACATTTGTCCACCATTTCAACCATCCAGAATAAAACACTACTGTTTCTACAACACCACAAGCCATCATGTAATGAACCCTCGGACTTATCTACCAAATCCGGCTAAAAATAAATTTCCACTTGTTTGAATCCCACAACTCTCCTGATAACTCGTTTTGATTACTACTATCCACCACAAGGATCCCAAACAGTTAATCCACTGCTTACGTTGCAGTTTCCATTTTTCGTAATCCTTCTTCCCCTCCCGACAGTCTCTTGCCCTGAACATCACCCATCTTGCTGCTCAGGAAAACTAAACAGGAAGAACACCCCTTGAGGGACTTACACTCGCCGTATGTAATTACGAAAAGTCCGAAAATAATCGGATCCTTCTCAACACTTCCCGGAAGTGGAGCACGAGGAATTAAGACAGCAACGATGAACCCAAGTTCTCAGTCAGCTGTTGAAATAAATAAACTTCATCTTGACTCACTAGTTTGGTTGGGTTTTGTTGGCCTCTTCTGTGTCTGTATGGATATGAACATGTACAGATACCGTAATATAATCCCCTTGTAAAACAGAATGGACCCGACAGTTCTGCTTTTCTAGGATACTGAAATGGAGTAGTTTTCAGTTCATTTAAAAAGCAGTGAGTGAAGCATATCTTCTTGA
Source organism: Aedes aegypti (assembly GCF_002204515.2). Classification (NCBI taxonomy): domain Eukaryota; kingdom Metazoa; phylum Arthropoda; class Insecta; order Diptera; family Culicidae; genus Aedes; species Aedes aegypti. The sequence goes on from NW_018734468.1 coordinate 25,919, forward strand.
CGAGCATTTAATGGAAAGGGAATTGTAAATGTGAATGAAGATGAGCGCCTCAAACTTTCAAAACCGATAACATCTTCTTCTTCATCATTCTGAAATTACGTCGCAGCTGATGGAGAGCCTGCTTCTCAGCTTAGTGTTCTTTTGAGCACTTTCACAGTTATGAAGTGCTTTGGAAAATCTAAGCAAGTCGGTTCGTATTTTCGTGGCGTCGGTAAAGAAGAAGTCGGACCATGCTCCTGTGGGTCGATCAAACGTGTTTGGACTCCGTTGTGCGAGTAAGAAAAGATTTTCGTGTACATTCGAGGATGGATGACCAACTGGTGAGCTCGTTTCATGCTTATGATATTATTTATTTATTTAGTTGGTATTACCAGTGCTGGGAATGGTAATAGTAGTAGGCTTGAATTTCGCGAAAATCACGTAGCTCTTCCCAGTACAGTAGTTCAAAAACGTGAATCTCATCAAGTAGCCTATGTTGGGTGCATGAATTTTCTAAAACGTTAGTGTCATTGAAGGCTTTAAATGCGGGAAATGCAGCGGGAAATAGAACATTTTTCTACAGTAATTTTGGGTTGCCCTTAGCAACGGGTGTTTTGCAATTTTCAAGGCTTTTTGCCTACAGCAGCGATGGGCGTGAGTTTCACTGGCTTCGCTGACTTTGATTGACTTTGCTTGGCTACTGTAGAGCAGAGCTTTTCAATATATGATTAAAAAAATTGAGAAAAAATCAGGGTCTCGCCTATTTTCCCGGAAAACTCAGTTGGATTTTTTTTGTTTTCCCCTAACACTACTTACTTTGAAAAATCATAACTCAAGAACGAAGCATCATAGAAAAAAAGTTGCAAAGCAAATTTTCTCAGGAATAAAAAAATATTAACTGGAAAAAGTTTTCCACAAAAATTTCCGCCGTTGAGAAAATTCGTATAGAAAAGCCGGGAAAACTATGTTCCATCTCGTGTAAGATTTTCAAAGAAATATTTTTGAGAACAGAATTTTATAAATTTCAATCACCGAAATTTTTAAGATGTACTATTTTTTAATTCCTGCGTTTGGTCATAGATTTGTGAAAAATGCCCAGATTTCTCGTACAAGTCTTTTCGTTCGAAAATCATAACTGAAGATAAAAGCGTCACAGACACTTTTTTTTTGTCAAATCGGAATCAAATTTTCTCGAAACTTTGAGATTTTTTGAAATGGAATAAGTTTCCCAGGACATTTTTCAACGTTAAGGAAAATAAGTAATGATAACCCGATTAGCTATTCCAGCTTACAAACAAAGTAAATTTGAAAAGAGCAATCAATAAGATCCAATCCTAAACATTTTTTAAATACGCTCATTTTTCGTTCCTAAAATATTATCAAATATTGCCAAGATAAGCTGTTTACAAATTTATACATTTATAAGTTTATAAAGCTTATTTTCAAATTTATAAGTTTATAAACAAAACTACTTAAGAACGAAACAGCATAGAAACAAAGATTTCTTCAATCATAATGTAGGCATTTTTTCCAGCTACCTGTTAGGTAACTACAAAATTGACAGTTAAATCAATGGGTAGACAATATGGCAATTAGGTATTGACCAATTCTGGTTTAAAGCGTTGAAATGGCTTGAGAATCATAAGTTTACCAAAAACTAACAAAGAGCAGTGAGAAAGTGCAACTGTTGTCAGCTGTATATTACTCGTTATTACCGAAGCTGTTGAAATGGACAAAGTTCAATACTACGAATACTATTCGCTATGCTGTAACCCCTTCGGACTGGACGGCCACAAATCAGTAAGGACAAATTTACGCTCGATTAGCCATGGTCTCATGACTAAGTTTCATTCGAATGGAGTTCGGTGGATTACGGAAAAGATGAAAATCTGCATGAAGTGCATGATTATGATTAATCAGAAACGAAAATCTTCTTGTGTTAGCAACCAAAGACAATCTTCCCGGTTGAAAAAATAGATAGTATTAAGATGAAAATGTAAGTTATATACTGAATAATTGAATAAATAAAATTAAAAACAATATAAATAATCTTATTTGTTCCATAGAAAAGAAAGAATCCCTTTTCAGTGTAATGAAAAATTAAGGCAGAAATAGTTTTTTTCAGTTTTTCTTAGCGGTGTAATTTTTCATGAAAAATATCATCCATTCCGACTTATACTTCATTAAAACCAATCCCATATCTTTTTTCAGATGTTTTAGAAAATTTGCAATTGCTTTGATAAAAAATCTTTGTTTTTCCGATGCTTCGATTAAAATATGGGTTTTCAAAGAAAAGGCTTATATGGTCATTTTCCACAAAATTGGCCATAACTCAAAAACAAAAAAAAGTACATTTCAAAAATTTCAGCGATTAAAGCTTATGAAATAATTTTTCCGGCTTTTCTTTACGAATTTTCTCAACGGTACAAAATGTTGTGCAAAACTTTTTCCAGATATTTTTTTTATTCCTGAAAAAATTTGCTTTCATTTTCATAAAAAAAAACTTTGTTTCTACTATACTTCGTTCTTGAGTTATGATTTTTCAAAGTAAGTAGTGTCAGAGGAAAACAAAAATATTCCAATTGAGTTTTCCGGGAAAATAAGCGACCCTGAATTTTTCTCAATTTTTTTTATTCATATATTGATGAGCCCTGCCTGTGGAAAAAGTTTCATGAAAATCTGAGATCCTTCGGCCCACTTTGTACGGAAATAAAAAAAATCCCCTACTACCATTGTTGTTGGCACCCCTTTCACGTATTTTCAATAATATCATTGAATCCTGCGCAGTGAATCAAATTGTCATCAAAAACAGACAAAAAACAAACAACAAAGCAAGCTCGCTCACAACCGTCTGTCCCAACTGTTGCGGATAAGGATACAATAAAAAGTAAAATTGTCATGACAATCACAGAGCGCAACATTGTTGCAACATTTTCAACTCGCGATTTATCAGTTATTTTAAACACAAAACCAAATTTGTTTTATGGATGCTGTTCGATAATGTGTAAACGCTTACCAACTCGGAGAAAGTTCTCGAAGATTGCAATGCGAAACCTAGAAAATCGTTGCGCACGTAGTGATCGATCATTGTCATATTCTGTTCAAGTGCTGATAAACTGATGTTGCGGAATAAAATTGTTGCAACAAGAATAGGGGATGACAATGTCTTTGTTGCTGCGTGTTGGGTGACAATTGATTCACTGATCCTGCGTTTACCCTCAAGTGTGGAAACTAACAAAAATAATCCCATTTAGGAAAAAATCGAACGTTTGTTCATTGAACAACTTACGGCCCATAAGTATAACAAGTGCGATATCTAAAACATTTGAACAAATTCTGAAAAACCAGATATGCTGCTTTATTCACGAAAATAACGTGCTATCATCTTTGCAATCTGGTTATTGTAGTGGTCATTAGTGTGGGACAAAATTTAGATTCTTGCTCCAGTCCACTTTTTGGATTGCATTCAGGTCCCATAGCAACTATGCAAAATTTCAGCTCGATCGGTGAAACTATATTTGAGCGTCAGCCCTTCAAAGTTAGTATGGGATTTACTATGGGAAAACTTACTTTTGCAAACAAAAATCGCCAA
>NW_018734469.1:0-26078 GCF_002204515.2 Aedes aegypti
TGATTTTTGGATTGCCTATAGCGATTGGTTTTCCACCATCGTTTGATGTGTTTTTACAATTAGTGAAAATCCACGTGTGAAACACGTTGATCGAGCTTGTAAATGTTTTCAGTGTAATCCATCTTAATGAAATCTAGCTGAACGGGCAAAGGCAGAATAATGAAATAAAGTTTGACCTGGTTGAAACAGTTTGCAGGATGATTCAAAGACGTGACCCTAATGAGATCTTCACTGCATGAAAACTTAGAAAAGAATGAATGAGTCATTAATGTCGTTTTCGTTTTTAGGAACTGGGTCAGTGATCAACACATAAAACAAACCAACGCACAGTGATTTTTTTTGCCGATTTAGTGATCGAAATAGCATAGCGCCCAACCATTCTTTAGAAAAAAAAGTTTGTTCAGAGGAGTTTCTTCATTTGTAAAAGCGCTTCTTTTGGCACTAGCGGACAGGTGATTAAATCACCTAAAAGTGAGATAAAAAAAATTTTTTTTACCTGATTGAGATAGACGATTGGTGTCTTCAGCAAAGTTGTTGTACTTGTAAATTCAAGACACTTTGTCGAAGACACCAAATTTCTACCTCTTATAGATTACAAGATACAGCATGTTTTTTCAAAATGGCCCCCAAAATCAAAATTTTAATATAATTTTTTTCCAATATTTTTCACATTTTTCATGTCTTCTACAAGTTGTTTGCCTACCAAAAATACACGTTTTTGCCGAACATTTCAACTTAGTATCTCTCACGCTGAAAAGTTATTTCAAAATAATCGATATATTTTGGGCTTTTTTTCTACTGACATCATACGTTTGGACGCAGAATGACGCACCTAACCGTTTGCGATTCTGAATGGACTATCTTTTGGCTCTCAAATGATACTAAAAACTTTTGGCGGGAGTGACCTTTTGATTGCTATGCACACCTAGTGAAACTATAAAATGCATTTATTTGTGGTTTTTTAAGTCTTTTGCAAGAAGTAGTGATATATAAACAATGATTTTTAATGGATAATGATGTAAAATTTGAGTTATAATTTTCAAACTATGCATTTGATACATAAAATTAGTAAAATATCAACAAAACAGATTTATTTTGTAATTATGCTCAACCAGATTGTATTATTCCTCTTCTTTTCGTCTTGCAAGTTGATAAGTAGTAGTTTAGCATCGTCAGATAAAGATTTAATTTTGCGTTTTGGCCATCCTCGAGCTTCTGCTAGAAGCGGGTCCGATGAAACTAGCAACCCAATGAATAAGGTCCTCATTTGTACTTTTCCGCGATATTTTTTCTGGTATGGAATTCCCGATATCTATTTCAAGATGTTTTTTGTAGAATTAAAACTGAAAAAATCAATATTTTTTTTAATATATACCTCTTCCACTCTTTGTTCTTAGCTTCCTGGCTTCTTCCGAAAGCTGTCCAATCGGAACTAAGAAGTGTTCCATGATTGCAGATCCATGAAAAAGTATTTATTAAATACTTGCTGGAAGGTAGTACCACTCATACAACCGAATCAATAACCGGGCTGTTTTCTTCACAGTAACTACTGAATGCATCGGTATTAATTTTTCGTCCTGATGCCATTACCTATCATACGAGCAAGAATATCACAAAAATTGTAAATATTACTCATTAATGATATAAACCATAATTACCTGTAATATGGTACCGCATCGTTGAATGGCAGGAAGATTAAGGCCAGTGGATTTCAGCCACAGCTACGGGCATTTTCAAAAAAACGTCTGGCCACGTTTCCTGTATTGGATGTTCCGCTTCCTCCTGCGCGTGGTTTATCCACATGCAGTCCTAATTCCACCTTGAAACGCTGTTGGATCATAGCCTTCCGCTTAAGCATTGCTTCCTTATTTGCACCTCGAGGTGCCCACTTCTTCACTTCTAGCCGATAGGATACTTTTAAAAAGTACTCCAAAAATCTTATCCAAGCGTGGAGGATACTTAGGCCAACTTGAAATGCGCTTTCGTCACATGAAGATTTGAAATTTTGTCAACATTATTCATCTGCTTGGCGTTGCTTTGCAGACATAACATCTCGCTGCTGCTTTAGTTTCTGTTAATGCAGAACAAATTTTACCATCTACCATGGTCAACAACATGTTGTACTCACACCATATACGGCCATTCTTACACAGCTTCGTCGGTTCAAGCATCTCAATCTGACGAGCTAGATAATCTCTCTCGCGAATAGCAAGTTCAGCTGTTTCAGTTGCCATCTGAATGTTGAATTGGTCTACAAAGACGTGTGGACGACGGACGAGGATTTTTGAAAAAGGACCTTTTCTTTCCATGCAGCTTTGATCGGTACAAGTGCCGACATAAAAATGCTTGAATCGGTCTTCGACCATCATCATTTTCAAAAACCTGATTATACTCCGAATTACCAGTGCTGCCATCCATTCCATATTTGATTGTCATCTCATGTCCAATAGTTCGGCATCAGTGAAGTTGTTCAATTTCTCTTCTACCACTTCAACAATTCGTTCGAAGTTGAGTTTGAGTAGTTGCTGCAAAATTGATTTCAATCTCTGTGTCTGAAATCGTAATGAATTCATCTGCAGGATAACAGGTCTTTTAGCAGCCAGTACTCGGTTATATGGAGGATAATGTTTGCGTTCCTTTTCTTCGCTCCTGATTGAATGGAGTTATTTGCGAGACGGATAATCACTGTCTACCATCAGAGCAAGAGCTTCATATCCGTATAAGCGTAAACTGGATTGTTCTCAGTTTGCTTCCACGAATCCCTTATCTTGGTTGCTCTGGAAGGTGTAGTTTGAGTAGCATCTCTTATAATTGCTGCTACATCTGTCAACCTTTCTTCCGAAGCTTCATTTGCGTAGCGTATGCTAGCTCCTTCGATCGGAAGCGATTCCTGATGTCAGCTGTTTTCTTTCTCTTCGTTATGTTGCTGCTTTCCTCAAAAAGAATCGATTTACGTCCAGATGGTATATTTCTCGACGTCAACAAAATGTTTTCAGTAAGTTTGAATGGCTTTTCAAAGTATTTGAAATAACGGTTCAAACATTCCTCTTTGAGCGCCCATGCTTGCACCAACGTTGTTTGAAGTAGGAGCAAACAAGTTCGACTTTATACTCAATTTTAGAAGCAACACCAGGAGAGACATCAGCATCAAAGCACAAGCTTCTAGTACGTATGTCAAAACATTCCGCCTTAGTATCAACCCACAAATTGAAAATATATCGTTTATCGAGCTCCACTGAAAGGATCCGGAAAATTGAAGCAACCAAACAAATTAAAATGACAAATCATATGGTAATAAGGAACCGCACAGCTAACTTCCTAACGACCTACCTGTATTTGTTGTATCAGCCATTGTTAACAGTTCTCGCAGAGTTTGTGATTGTAACACTAACAGAGCAGTAACAGAATTTGATAATAGCACTGAACCACTGATTTATATCTATTGGCGCTCGCTGTCACAGTTTAATGTCAAATCAACAACAACTTTTTCTGCATTAGTAGTAGTGACATGTGCATTTACTGTAGAAGCGTCAGCACACATATTATAACGATTCATTTTGTTCCAACACCGCACACGAATTTGTATAATGTGAAAGGGTTTTTTATAAGCTATGTCGTATATTGCGTGATTTTGGAAGGAAGAAAACGTCCTATACGATAGTGACACGAATAATGGTTGTGTTGCAAACAAATGAAACCGTTTAAATATGCCTCATATGAAAAAAATGTGATTAAAACGAGAAGAAGGGTTTTAAATCCAGCAATATATGCCATTTTATACTTCCACTAGGTTGTGCGTAGCAATCAAAAGGTCACTCCCGGCAAAAGTTTTTAGTATCATTTGAGAGCCAAAAGATAGTCCATTCAGAATCGCAAACGGTTAGGTGCGTCATTCTGCGTCCAAACGTATGATGTCAGTAGAAAAAAGCCCAAAATATATCGATTATTTTGAAATAACTTTTTCAGCGTGAGAGATACTAAGTTGAAATGTTCGGCAAAAACGTGGTATTTTTGGTAGGCAAACAACTTTGTAGAAGACATGAAAAATGTGAAAAATATTGGAAAAAAGTTATATTAAAATTTTGATTTTTGGGGGCCATTTTGAAAAAACATGCTGTATCTTGTAATCTATAAGAGGTAGAAATTTGGTGTCTTCGACAAAGTGTCTTGAATTTACAAGTACAACAACTTTGCTGAAGACACCAATCGTCTATCTCAAATCAGGTAAAAAAAATTTTTTTTATCTCACTTTTAGGTGATTTAAATCACCTGTCCGCTAGTGCCAAAAGAAGCGCTTTTTACAAATGAAGAAACTCCTCTGAACAAACTTTTTTTCTAAAATGAATGGTTTGGGCGCTATGCTATTTCGATCACTAAATCGGCAAAAAAAATCACTGTGCGTTGGTTTGTTTATGTGTTGATCACTGACCCAGTTCCTAAAAAACGAAAACGACATTAATGACCTCATTCATTCTTTTCTAAGTTTTCAATGCAGTGAAGATCTCATTAGGGTCACGTCTTTGAATCATCCTGCAAACTGTTTTCAACCAGGTAAACTTTATTTCATTATTCCTGCCTTTGCCCGTTCAGCTAGATTTCATTAAGATGGATTACACTGAAAACATTCTACAAGCTCGATCAACGTGTTTCACACGTGGATTTTCACTAATTGTAAAACAACATCAAACGATGGTGTAAAACCAATCGCTATAGGCAATCCAAATCAAATGTAAACATACGTTCGGGAGAATTGTTCTATCCAGACATAAAAAAGATTTTTATCTGGAAAACTACTGCTTATTCTGTACGGCGTGTGAGTCGAGACGAGTCGTTCTACCATCGGGTGAGTGAGAAACAACTAATGTAAATCAAATGGGAACGAGTCGTACTACCTCATCGTCTTGTCTCACCTCACACGCCGCGCAGAATAAGCACAATTGATTTTCAGAGGGAGAAGAAAGACTAGAAGGGAGACTCGAGGTTTAATTATGTAGTGCAAGATATATAGATCTACACCCACCACGCACAGTCAACTGGTTTACTGCTGTCAGAGACATTGACACGAATGTAAAACACGTTAATTTACAAATTATCGAAAACTTTGCTGAAGGATTTATTAGCGATTGCGTGATTTTTCGAATCCAGGCACCCATTACGAGCGTCCGGTTTTCCCAAAAATAACATGTTATCCAACATGTCACGCGTGAATGATGGATATCGCCATTTTAAAACACATTCAAATCATGTGTAAAATACTTTGCTATCGAACCAAAGTCAATCCTTAGCAGAATCACAAGTTTTACACGCCATTTTACCTTGCAATTCGACACGACAGATCCACGTTGAAAAGAATTAGGATTGAACGTGTGGATTATTTTCAGTGTATGTTCGAACAAACAACATTAAGCGTCAGATTTGAACATCTCTTGAATGATCTTTCGAAATATTTTATGTATTTTTATTGCGATTCTTAGCATAATAAATTTGAAAACCGAACTTTACTTTTTTAACATATTTTTAAAAGCAGACCTGCCAGTAAAAACTGTCATCGATTTTCACTCCAAATATCTCATCTTTCGTTTTTCGATTCAAATCATTCATAAGAGAATCATCCGTTTGAAGCGATTATCAAGCTTGCTGAATATAGTCTTAGGCAGCGTCCATTTATTAAGTAACGCCTAAATGGGAAATTTGTGACCCCCTCCCTCCATCCGTAACGCTTTTTGTATGAAAAATTTCAAATTTTTGTGTGAGCCGTAACGTTTGAGCCTACTCCTCCCTAGAGCGTTACGTAATTTGTGGATGCTACCTTCACCGATATTTTTTTAAAAACCTGACTTAATCCACCGATGGTGAGACTGAACCCTTCTTACATTTCCATACAGGTATGAGATAATTATTATTCATCATTCATTTGGAACCTTGTACCAGTACAGTGGGGATTCGCTCGTTGGGGTTCCGCTACATGGAATGACTCGATGGTTGGATGTTCGCTGGTTGGAAAATATTCCAACTAAAAGCACTCAAATGTCAACAGAAAATGTCAAACTGACTTTGACGTCTGAGTATCGTCGCTTTGAAGTCTCCATATATAGAACAAATGCGTATGTATATGTGCGTTTTGGGGCGATTTGCTGTCCAGATGCGTTCGTGTGGAGCATTTTCACCAGCTGTCAGTCTTTCCTACTAACGGGTCGGATTCGCTAGATGGAAGGCAGTCGTGTTCCAACCAGCGAATCCCCGGTGTATAACTTAACTTTAGGATGTTGTGACTATGTTCTATCTGCCCTAATAGTTTAATGGTTTGCGAAAAAGTCCAGGAAACTGCACGTCAAAAGGCGGATATCGAACTTTATTAGTTTTCATACGCATATCATAGTTTAAGAGGGTCTATAAACCCATGTTGCCATCCTGTAAAATAATATCGAAAAATGAAAAATTGATGTCCTAAAATGATTTTGCCAGCGATTTTTTTAAGATTTATGTGCAGGTTTAAATTTAAAAAAGGGGAATTTTAGAGATTTTTGAAAATAATGATTTTTATCTCTGTAATTTATAATTCGATTGCAATATGGTTGTGAATGATATCCGAGCTTTCAATCGACGAAAAAAGAGCTGAAATTGGATTAAAAATAGCTGAGAAATTGATCAAAATGTAAAAAAATGAATATTTCAGAGAAATTTTTTTTCCAGTACTTTAGAAAATTCTTCCAATGATATCTCTGAAACTAGTAATCCGATTTCAATGAAAATTTGAAGGCTTATGATTGAATGTCAGAGCTTTCATTAGCCGATAAAAGAACTTAAATCGGTTCAAAAATGGCTGAGATATCGATCAAAATGCAGACAGTTGAAAATATTAGAATATGCTTTTTCTAGTACTTCACGATACTGTTTGAATCATAACTCTGTAACGAAATGTCCGATCGCAATGAAATTCAATAGCGTTCTATGGGAATGTTGTAGCTTTCTTTTAGAGCTAAAAGTGTTTAAATCGGTTGACAAACGGCTGAGATAATTGAGTGACATTTTTTGTAACACACACACACATACACACACACATACACACACACATACGCACACACATACACACACACATACACACAGGGTTGCAAAATGGTGAGTCGACAACCAGGAAGGAGCGTCCAACATAGCTCTGGTCCTCACAAGCCCCTACCTCACGCTTCCACGGGTCTAACGATGACAAAGACCGCCAGCTAAGGGTTGCGTACTTAGCTGGTAGTGCAACCTGGGCACTGTTGTCCTTCTGACATCAGCTAGAGTGAGGAGGTGCCAGGTGGAAGCTTGGGATTTTTACCCTTTCCAAGCGAAACTCATACATACAGCCGTATGGAATACCACCTTTGGTACTTCCTTCGGGAGGTGGCCGAGCGTCTGGTCCATCTGACCAGGGGCTCAAGCATGGTCTACCTAGGATGTGGCGGGGGTTCATCAGTGGGCTCTGGTGAATCTCTACAAAAAACCACATATCTGTAAGTAACCCTGAACAAGCGACCTGGTACCGCTTTCAAAGTGCCTTAGCCCAACCATTGGAGTGCCAACCGGCACATTAGGATCGATGCCAGTAAGATCCTAATTACGGCATACTGGCTGCAAGGACAAGGTCAAGGTCAAGGACTGTATCAACACGACGTTATAGAGCTGACAATCGCTCTATTCCACTTCCTTAGTAAGAATGGGTGACACTATTCTGAAACGGCAGGTGGGCTAATGGAACGGTTGCCCCCGTCCCGTTAAAACCGTGGCAGGCCTCCTAGTACGTTCAAAGCTCGCCACCTTAGCTGGTGGAAGTAGGCTCAGATGGATATTCCTGACTAGCGTCGATCTGGCTCTGAACCCGGTACCCCATGAAGGACCGTGTCAGCCCTCGCGTGGACCTCACTGCAAGCAAAGGTACCCATGGGATCACAAGGACGACTACTTACGACGGGTGGAGATAGCGGCTTGGAGGGGGGACCCTTAAGCATGGAAGTTAACAACATCAACGTAGGTGAAACAGCGAATCCGTTCGCAAAAAGTGGCTTGCCGAGGTCGCCACCGAAGCAATGCCAACAGCAGGAGCTGGAACAGCAGCAGCTGGAACATCAGCAGAGCGAAGATGAGCTGCACGAGCAGCGAACACGTGAACAGGAGCGGCGGGATAAGTCGCAAAGTGAGCAGGAGCAGCGTGAGAGACAGCAGCAACATCAGCTGCAAAGTGCGTGGAAGTTACCCCCGAGGCAATCGAAGGTGGAAGCGGCGAAAACCGTCGTAGATGAGCTTCGGGAATTCGTCGATAAGAGGCACAACGTGCACAAAGACATTAAGGACCTCGTGGCAAGGATTCAAGGAACCCTCGGATCCGCCGTCAAGGACTGGAGGAAAGTCATGCAGAGGATTGAAGCTGTTGAAACCGAGTTAGCGGCGACCAAAAAGGCCCTGGCAGCTGCGGTAGTGCAGCCGGAAAAAACCGGCATAGCCCCTCGGAAAGACAGCAAGGGGAAAGAAAGGTCAGCGGGAATAGGAACTACGCCAAGTTTCACCCCCAAAAGACATAGGTCGTCACCAGGAGACGAAAGACAGGCTGTATCCAAGAAGCCGAAAAACGTAAATCCAAAACCGGCGGATGAAGTGCTCAGAGGGGGACCTGGCGATATCCCATGGCAAGAGGTCCGGAACAAGAAGAAGAGAGGCAAACAGGAGAGTGCCAGAAAGCAAAGGCCAATCAGGAAGAAGGCAAAATGCGAAGCTGTTGTCGTCAAAACTAGCGAGGACACTTATGCTGAAGTCTTGCGGGCCATGAGGACGGACCCTCAACTAAAGGAGTTTAGTGCCGACGTTCAGAAGATCAGACGCACCCAGACGGGAGACATGCTCATCGAGCTAAAAAAAGACTCGGTGAACAAAAGCTCGACATACAAAGAGCTAACCGAGAGAGTCATGGGCGAAAAGGTGCAGGTGAAAGCCATGTGCCCTGAAGTGACACTCCAATTGCGGGATCTGGATTGGATCACCACCGAAGAGGAAGTGAGGACCGCCATAAAGGAGCAGTGCGATCTGGAAACGGTGCAGATGACAGTACGGCTAAGAAGAGCACCGCTTGGTACACAGGCGGCGTCCATAAAGCTCCCAGTAGACGCAGCCAACAAAGCGCTGGAAGTCGGGAAAATTCGAGTCGGTTGTTCAGTATGTCCACTGAAGATCTCCCAGAGACCGGAGGGATGCTACAGGTGCCTGGAATACGGCCACCTGGCACGGAACTGCGAAGGACCAGACAGAAGTAAGCTCTGTAGATGGTGTGGCGACGAAGGTCACAAGGCGCAAGATTGCAACAATAAGCAAAGGTGCCTGATCTGCAAGGACAAAAGTCGCAACAGACACGCGACGGGAGGCCCTAAGTGTCCGGCCTTCAAGCAAGCGAGAAATTCTAAACCGCAGTGGAGGTAACTCAGCTAAACCTCAACCACTGTGACACAGCGCAACAGCTGCTGTGGAAGTCCGTATCGGAATCGAAGTGCGACGTAGCTATCCTTGCCGAGCCGTATCGAGTACCAGCTGGAAACGGTAACTGGATCGCTGATAAGGCGAAGACAGCGGCAATCTGGACGATGGGGAGGTATCCTATCCAGGAAATAGTGTTCCAGGCGGACGAAGGCTTCGTTATTGCAAAGCTTAACGATGTGTACGTGTGTAGCTGCTACGCACCCCCCCGCTGGACATTGGACCAGTTCAACGAGATGCTGGACGAGCTAACCGATAAGCTAGCCGACCGGAGACCAGTCGTCATCGCTGGCGACTTCAATGCTTGGGCAGTTGAGTGGGGCAGCCGTCTCACCAACCCAAGAGGGCGTAGTCTACTAGAAGCGCTGGCAAGGCTGGACGTAGACTTGGGTAACGAAGGAACAACCAGCACCTACCGTAGAGATGGCCGGGAATCAATAATCGACATCACTTTCTGTAGTCCTGTGTTGACGGGAGGCCTGAACTGGAGAGTCTGCGATGGGTACACTCATAGCGATCATCAGGAGGTCCGGTATAGAATTGGTGGAAGAACACAATGCTCACAGAGAGCGAGTACACCTCATGAGCAGATGTGGAAAACGAAACGTTTTAACGAAGAGCTTTTCGTGGAAGCCCTCAGAAGAGAAGAGCAGGTTCTGAACTTGAGATCGGAGGAGTTAACGGCTGCGATGGTACGAGCATGCGACATTGCCATGCCACGGAAGGTCGAGCCGAAATACAGACGTCGTCCGGTATACTGGTGGAATGAGACACTTGGCAACCTCCGCAAAAGATGTCTCCAAGCCAGGAGACGGATGCAAAGAGCCAAAACCGATGGTGAGAGGGAAGAGCGAAGAGTAACATTGAGGGCGGCGAAAGCCGATCTGAAAAGAGAAATTTCGCTGAGCAAGAGAACGTGCTTCAAGGAGTTGTGTCGCGATGCCAATGCAAATCCGTGGGGAGATGCATACAGGGTGGCGATGGCCAAGATCAGTGGTCCAGCCGTACCCGCTGAAACATGCCCAGAGAAGTTGCAGATTATCGTCGACGGGTTGTTCCCACAACACGCGCCAACGGTCTGGCCACCGACACCGTATGGCCAGGAAGGTGAAGAAAGAGCAATCATTACCAATGAGGAGCTCATAGAGGCGGCCAAGAAAATGAAGCCGAAGAAAGCGCCTGGCCCAGATGGTATTCCCAACGTAGCGTTGAAAGCAGCTATCACGGCCAACCCAGATATGTTTCGGACATCACTCCAGATCTGCTTAGATGAGGGACATTTCCCAGCACAGTGGAAAAGGCAAAAACTGGTTCTGCTACCGAAACCGGGTAAGCCCCCCGGTGAACCAGGCTCGTTTCGGCCGATATGTTTGCTTGACACACTCGGAAAGCTGTTGGAGAGGATCATCCTCAATAGACTGATGGCGTTCACTGAGGGAGAGCGTGGACTGTCGGAGTGGCAGTATGGATTCCGGAAAGGAAAGTCAACGGTAGATGCCATCAAAACAGTGATTGACACAGCCGACAAAGCAAGGACAAAAAAACGTAGAGGTAACCGTTACTGTGCTGTCGTGACGATAGATGTGAGAAACGCCTTTAACAGTGCAAGCTGGGAAGCCATTGCTGTGGCGTTACATAAAATGAAGGTTCCGGATTATCTGTGCAAGATAGTAGGAAGCTACTTTGAAAACCGGGTCTTGAGCTACAGCACTAGCGAAGGACAGAAGACGAGGTCGGTAAATGCGGGAGTTCCACAGGGCTCTATCCTGGGTCCAACGTTGTGGAATGCTATGTACGACGGAGTGCTGACGCTTAGGCTGCCAACAGGCGTCAAAATCGTTGGATTTGCAGACGACATCACGCTTGTGGTCATTGGTGACTCACTGGAAAGGGTGGAGGTTCTCGCTACAGAAGCAGTGGACGCAGTCGAAAACTGGATGTACGAGAAGAAACTGGTGATAGCCCACCAAAAAACGGAGCTGTTGCTTATCAGCAATCGAAAAGTGGTGCAGAAGGCTGAGATTACAGTGGGAGAACACACCATAGCCTCAAAGCGGGAGCTAAAACACCTCGGCGTAATGATCGACGATCGGCTGAACTTCAACTGCCATGTCGATTACGCGTGCGAGAAAGCAGCAAGGGCAGTCACGGCGCTGTCCAGGATCATGCCGAATAACTCGGCGATTTGCAGCAGTAAGCGGAGGCTATTGTCTAGCGTGGCTACGTCGATCCTGAGGTACGCTAGCCCGGCGTGGGGAACCGCAATGAAGACGAAGCGGAACCGAGTCAAGCTTAGCAGCACGTATAGGCTGATGGCCATGCGGGTAGCGAGTGCCTACCGAACCATATCTTCGGAGGCAGTATGCGTGATTGCCGGAATGGTCCCTATCGGCTACGTTTTGGAAGAGGATAAGGAGTGCTACGAAGCTAGTAGTACTAGAGGAGCCCGGAAGATTGCCCGAGCCGACACGATGGTGAAATGGCAACGCGAGTGGGATACCGCTGAGAAGGGAAGGTGGACTTATCGCCTTATTCCAAATCTGGCGAAATGGGTGAGCAGATCCCATGGAGAAGTCAACTTCCACTTGACGCAGTTCTTGTCAGGTCACGGCTGCTTCAAGAAATATCTGCACAGGTTCGGCCACGCAGAGTCGCCGCTCTGCGCTGAGTGCCCAGTCGTAGAGGAGTCGCCGGAACACGTCATTTTCGAGTGTCCACGTTTTGCTGCGGAACGTAGCGAGATGACAGCGGTCTGCGGTGCTGACGTAACCGTAGACAACGTAGTGGATAGAATGTGTAGCGATGAGGTGATGTGGAACGCGGTGAACATGGCGGTGACGAAAATAATGTCATTGCTTCAGCGGAAGTGGAGGGAGGAACAAGCCGGTGAACCGGAAGTCAGTCTCTAACCGGAATCGCCGAACCGACCTCGGCACCCAACCGGTAGGTAAGCTTGATCCACCGTCGGGGACCGGACCGAGTAGATCGTGGAAAAGCACCGGAAGTTGTAGGCTTCGTGGCCGTGCGGTTAGCGGCGTCAGTCGTTTAGGCATATTGTGCCATGAAGTGTGGGTTCGATTCCCACTCCAGTCGGTAGAAACTTTTCGTCAAACGAAAAATTCATCATTGGGCTACTGGGTGTTTCGTGTTGTCCGTTGTCTAATGTTTGTGATTGTTCAGTCTGTGCAGCCTTGAGCTGAAGACGGTGTGAATTGTCTTGCCAAATTGGTCGTCAGGGCACCTGTGAACCGGAATTCATCCACCAACCGGAATCGCAGGATCGACCTTGGCACCTATCCGGGCAGCATCGGTACCGGAAGAACTTCCACCTCCGGGGAACTCTTCGTCGGGGTAGGGTAGATTCACCGCCGGGGACTATCCGAGTAGTGCGCGAGAACCTGGAGTGCTAAATGGCACGCGTCCAGCACCGAGAGAACTTCCTTCGCCTGGGAGTTTCTGGCACCCATGGTATCGTGAGCCGAATGGCTGAATATGGCATGTTTAGATCACTAACTAGGAATACTAACAAATTATTAATGGGAGCCGAAGGGCTCAGCTTGGCATGGCATTCGCTGAAAGCGAAACAAATTAATAATGGAACTAACAAATTAATGATGGAGCCGAAGGGCTTAATGAAGGGTGCGCGTAGCATGTGTCGCCTCTTCTTCGAAGTAATACCGCAAGGTGGTGCCGGAGAAGAATTCTTTACGGTGACGGTGTACCTAGGAGACTGTTTTTTAGTGGGTAGGCGCCCCATTGCGAATCCCACACAGTGCCAAACCATACACTGTGGCATGAGCATGAACAAATACAGGCCAGTCTTAAGAAGATTTTTTTAACTCCTAGAGATGCATGAAAAAAAAAAAAAAAAAAAAAAAAAAAACACACACATACACACACACGGACATGTGCTCAGTTCGTCGAGTTCTATCGATTGGTATATGAGACTTGGCCCTCCGGGCCTCGGATCAAAAGTCGGTTTTTCAAGCGATCTTTATACCCTTCTTATGGTTGTAAGAAGGGTAAAAAGAGGAATTTTAGAGATTTTTTTTGGATAAAATCGATTTTTATCTCTGTAACTTTTCGTTCGATTGCAGCATGTTTATGAATGATGTCAAGATGTCAAAGCTTTCAATCAATGGAAAAAGAGCTCAAATCGGATTAAAAATAGCTGAAATTATAAGATTTATGTGCAATTTGAAATTAAAAAAAAAAGAGGAATTTTAGAGATTTTTTTGGATAAAATCGATTTTTATCTCTGTAACTTTTCGTTCGATTGCAGCATGTTTATGAATGATGTCAAAGCTTTCAATCGATGGAAAAAGTGCTCAAATCGGATTAAAAATAGCTGAAATTATAAGATTTATGTGCAATTTGAAATTAAAAAAAAGAGGAATTTTAGAGATTTTTTTGGATAAAATCGATTTTTATCTCTGTAACTTTACGTTCGATTGCAGCATGTTTATGAATGATGTCAAGATGTCAAAGCTTTCAATCAATGGAAAAAGAGCTCAAATCGGATTAAAAATAGCTGAAATTATAAGATTTATGTGCAATTTGAAATTAAAAAAAGAGGAATTTTAGAGATTTTTTTGGATAAAATCGATTTTTATCTCTGTAACTTTACGTTCGATTGCAGCATGTTTATGAATGATGTCAAAGCTTTCAATCGATGGAAAAAGAGCTCAAATCGGATCAAAAATAGCTGAGAAATTGATCAAAATGTAAAAAATTGAATATTCTAAAATAAACTTATTTATTTCCAGTACTTTACAAAATTCTTCTATTGATATCTCTGTAACAAATAATCCGATTTCAATGAAAATTTGAAGGGTTATGAATGAATGTTAGAGCTTCCATAAGTCGATAAAAGAACTCGAATCGGTTCAAAAATGGCTGAGAAATTGATCAAAATGCAAACAGTTGAAAGTAATAAAATATGCTTTTTCTAGTACTTCACGATACTGTTTGAATCATAACTCTGTAACGAAATGTCCGATCGCAATGAAATTCAATAGCGTTCTATGGGAATGTTGTAGCTTTCATTTAGAGCTAAAAGTGTTTAAATCGGTTGACAAACAGCTGAGATAATTGAGTGACATTTTTTGTAACACACACACACACATACACACACACATACACACACACATACACACACACATACACACACACATACACACACACGGACATGTGCTCAGTTCGTCGAGCTCTATCGATTGGTATATGAGACTTGGCCCTCCGGGCCTCGGATCAAAAGTCGGTTTTTCAAGCGATCTTTATACCCTTCTTATGGTTGTAAGAAGGGTAAAAAGAGGAATTTTAGAGATTTTTTTGGATAAAATCGATTTTTATCTCTGTAACTTTACGTTCGATTGCAGCATGTTTATGAATGATGTCAAAGCTTTCAATCGATGGAAAAAGAGCTCAAATCGGATCAAAAATAGCTGAGAAATTGATCAAAATGTAAAAAATTGAATATTCTAAAATAAACTTATTTATTTCCAGTACTTTACAAAATTCTTCTATTGATATCTCTGTAACAAATAATCCGATTTCAATGAAAATTTGAAGGGTTATGAATGAATGTTAGAGCTTCCATAAGTCGATAAAAGAACTCGAATCGGTTCAAAAATGGCTGAGAAATTGATCAAAATGCAAACAGTTGAAAGTAATAAAATATGCTTTTTCTAGTACTTCACGATACTGTTTGAATCAATAACTCTGTAACGAAATGTCCGATCGCAATGAAATTCAATAGCGTTCTATGGGAATGTTGTAGCTTTCATTTAGAGCTAAAAGTGTTTAAATCGGTTGACAAACAGCTGAGATAATTGAGTGACATTTTTTGTAACACACACACACACACACACACACACACACACACACACACACATACACACACACATACACACACACATACACACACACATACACACACACGGACATGTGCTCAGTTCGTCGAGCTCTATCGATTGGTATATGAGACTTGGCCCTCCGGGCCTCGGATCAAAAGTCGGTTTTTCAAGCGATCTTTATACCCTTCTTATGGTTGTAAGAAGGGTAAAAAGAGGAATTTTAGAGATTTTTTTTGGATAAAATCGATTTTTATCTCTGTAACTTTTCGTTCGATTGCAGCATGTTTATGAATGATGTCAAGATGTCAAAGCTTTCAATCAATGGAAAAAGAGCTCAAATCGGATCAAAAATAGCTGAGAAAATTGATCAAAATGTAAAAAATTGAATATTCTAAAACAGGGCAGGCAATCGTCTCCGTCAAATGGAAAAAGTCGTCGACGAAACTAAAAAAAAGAATCGTCATCGTCACTCAACCAGCGTTGGATGACGATTTGCTGCAGTGGTCCGCCACAAAGGCTCGGCGTCATGACGAACAAATAAGCCTCCTTCGTTATGGTCGAATCTTCATTAGGGAGCTCTGAGCCGACGAAAAATATGAACCGTGGCGTCGATAGATTATGAGCCTTTTTTGAAAAAATAAAACAAAAACAAAACAACAAAACGTGTCCGGAATTGAACAAACGACCTCTGAATCGTCAACGTCACGCGCTAACCAACAGAGCTATTGTTGAAGCTTGAGTGGTGCGGGTTAAATCGCCAATACAAGCAATTCTGGGATGGCAATCGCCGTTTTGTGCATAGCAAGCGAATATACAATAAACGCCTCCTTCGTTTGAGAAAGGGGAGCGAACGGAATGAAGACCAAGTGGTTCGTTGACGATTTTGGATTGACGTTCGTCGTGCATTCTTTCGTCGATGACGAGACGACGACCTGCCGGAGTTATTATACTGGATGACGATGTCTTTTTTTATTTCGTCATCTCACTGTGACGAATCTGACGATTGCCTGCCCTGTTCTAAAATAAACTTATTTATTTCCAGTACTTTACAAAATTCTTCTATTGATATCTCTGTAACAAATAATCCGATTTCAATGAAAATTTGAAGGGTTATGAATGAATGTTAGAGCTTCCATAAGTCGATAAAAGAACTCGAATCGGTTCAAAAATGGCTGAGAAATTGATCAAAATGCAAACAGTTGAAAGTAATAAAATATGCTTTTTCTAGTACTTCACGATACTGTTTGAATCATAACTCTGTAACGAAATGTCCGATCGCAATGAAATTCAATAGCGTTCTATGGGAATGTTGTAGCTTTCATTTAGAGCTAAAAGTGTTTAAATCGGTTGACAAACAGCTGAGATAATTGAGTGACATTTTTTGTAACACACACACACACATACACACACATACACACACACATACACACACATACACACACACATACACACACACGGACATGTGCTCAGTTCGTCGAGCTCTATCGATTGGTATATGAGACTTGGCCCTCCGGGCCTCGGATCAAATGTCGGTTTTTCAAGCGATCTTTATACCCTTCTTATGGTTGTAAGAAGGGTAAAAAGAGGAATTTTAGAGATTTTTTTGGATAAAATCGATTTTTATCTCTGTAACTTTACGTTCGATTGCAGCATGTTTATGAATGATGTCAAAGCTTTCAATCGATGGAAAAGAGCTCAAATCGGATCAAAAATAGCTGAGAAATTGATCAAAATGTAAAAAATTGAATATTCTAAAATAAACTTATTTATTTCCAGTACTTTACAAAATTCTTCTATTGATATCTCTGTAACAAATAATCCGATTTCAATGAAAATTTGAAGGGTTATGAATGAATGTTAGAGCTTCCATAAGTCGATAAAAGAACTCGAATCGGTTCAAAAATGGCTGAGAAATTGATCAAAATGCAAACAGTTGAAAGTAATAAAATATGCTTTTTCTAGTACTTCACGATACTGTTTGAATCATAACTCTGTAACGAAATGTCCGATCGCAATGAAATTCAATAGCGTTCTATGGGAATGTTGTAGCTTTCATTTAGAGCTAAAAGTGTTTAAATCGGTTGACAAACAGCTGAGATAATTGAGTGACATTTTTTGTAACACACACACACATACACACACACATACACACACACATACACACACACATACACACACACATACACACACACGGACATGTGCTCAGTTCGTCGAGCTCTATCGATTGGTATATGAGACTTGGCCCTCCGGGCCTCGGATCAAAAGTCGGTTTTTCAAGCGATCTTTATACCCTTCTTATGGTTGTAAGAAGGGTAAAAAGAGGAATTTTAGAGATTTTTTTTGGATAAAATCGATTTTTATCTCTGTAACTTTACGTTCGATTGCAGCATGTTTATGAATGATGTCAAAGCTTTCAATCGATGGAAAAAGAGCTCAAATCGGATCAAAAATAGCTGAGAAATTGATCAAAATGTAAAAAATTGAATATTCTAAAATAAACTTATTTATTTCCAGTACTTTACAAAATTCTTCTATTGATATCTCTGTAACAAATAATCCGATTTCAATGAAAATTTGAAGGGTTATGAATGAATGTTAGAGCTTCCATAAGTCGATAAAAGAACTCGAATCGGTTCAAAAATGGCTGAGAAATTGATCAAAATGCAAACAGTTGAAAGTAATAAAATATGCTTTTTCTAGTACTTCACGATACTGTTTGAATCATAACTCTGTAACGAAATGTCCGATCGCAATGAAATTCAATAGCGTTCTATGGGAATGTTGTAGCTTTCATTTAGAGCTAAAAGTGTTTAAATCGGTTGACAAACAGCTGAGATAATTGAGTGACATTTTTTGTAACACACACACACACACACATACACACACACATACACACACGGGTTGCAAAATGGTGAGTCGACAACCAGGAAGGAGCGTCCAACATAGCTCTGGTCCTCACAAGCCCCTACCTCACGCTTCCACGGGTCTAACGATGACAAAGACCGCCAGCTAAGGGTTGCGTACTTAGCTGGTAGTGCAACCTGGGCACTGTTGTCCTTCTGACATCAGCTAGAGTGAGGGGGTGCCAGGTGGGAGCTTGGGATTTTTACCCTTTCCAAGCGAAACTCATACATACAGCCGTATGGAATACCACCTTTGGTACTTCCTTCGGGAGGTGGCCGAGCGTCTGGTCCATCTGACCAGGGGCTCAAGCATGGTCTACCTAGGATGTGGCGGGGGTTCATCAGTGGGCTCTGGTGAATCTCTACAAAAAACCACAGATCTGCAAGTAGCCCTGAACAAGCGACCTGGTACCGCTTTCAAAGTATCTTAGCCCTCTGGAGTGCCAACCGGCACATCAGGATGGATGCCAGTAAAATCCTGATTATGGTATACTGGTCACGGCGCAGAACAACGGAGAGGACACGGATTACGGATTACACACCACATTGCGACACAGAGCTGACAGTCGTGTTATTCTATTCCCCGAGTAAGGATGGGTGATACCAACTTGAAACGGCGAGTAGGCTAATGGTGCGATTGCCCCCGTCCCGGTAAAACCTTGGCAGGCCTCTGGATACGTTCGGATCCCGTCCATCTTAAGTGATGAGTACTAGGCTCGGATGACTAAACCCCGATCTACGCCGATCCGGCTCTGAACACGATTCTCATAAGGGATCGTGTCAACCCTTGCATGGCCTCCCTGCTTGCAAAGATAACCATGGGATCATGAAAGGCGACTACGTACGGCGGGAAATGATAGCGGCCCAGAGGGGGACCCTGAAGAATGGAAGAGAGTATTATTGAGATCGAAGAAGGCGCGGCGAACCCTTTCGCTAAAGGTGGCTTAGGGTCACCACCATCGCAGCTAGGGCAACAGCAGCGCAATCAGGAGGAGCAGCAGGTACAGCGACAGCTTCAACAGCAGCAGCAGCAGCAGCCTCGAGAGCAGCAGCAACAGCTTCAGCAGCAGCAACAGGCTCAGGTCAGTGCATGGTCGAAGGTGCCAAAGCTACCGAGAGTTGTAGCAGCTAAGAAACTGGTGGACGAATTGCACGAGTTCGTCGATAAAAGAAGTAATGTGCACAAAGACATCAAGACTTTGGTGTTGAAGATCCAAGGAACCCTTGGACTAGCTGTCAAGGAATGGGCGGCCGTTGCACAGAAAGTGGAATCGACTGAGAAGGAGTTGTCGGCGGCCAAGACTGCCTTAGAAATAAGGCAAGTGCCGATTCAACAAACGGCGATGCCAATTACTTTTGCGAGGGAAACCAACGCAAAGAGGGACAAATCCCAGAGGACGGAGAGCGTGCCCTTCACACCGAAGAGGCCAAGAGCATCACCAGGAGATGCAAGACCTGGTGGTTCCAAGAAACACAAGGACACCCGCGTCAACGAGTCAGGCCCAGCGACGCAGCAACCACCAAGGAAGGCAACGATACCCCATGGGAAATCGTCAAGGCAAAAAATCGGAAGACGAAAACCAAGAACAGGTCCGAAAAACAAAGCCTCTTCAAGGGCCGGAAGAGAGGTGAGGCGCTTATAGTCAAGGCAAGCGATGACTCGTACGAGAAGGTTCTCCGTGCAATGCGGACAAACCCGGAGCTCGAACAGCTGGGTGCAGACGTGCGGAAAGTCAGGCGCACCCGCACCGGAGATATGATCCTGGAGCTAAAACGAGACCCGATGGCCAGCAGCTCTTCCTACAAAGAGCTCGCCGAGAAAGCCATGGGTAATACGGTAGAAGTGAGAGCCGTGTGTCCGGAGGCAGTCCTTGAATGCAAGAACTTGGACGCAATCTCTACGGACGACGATGTAAGGGTTGCCATGAAAGAGCAGTGCATGCTAGGAGAAGTGCAGATGCAGATCCGCATAAGGAAGGGGCCATCCGGAATGCTAATAGCATCAATTAGGCTTCCGATTGAAGCGGCCGTCAAGGCACTTAAAACGGAGAAGATTAAAGTAGGCTGGTCGGTATGTCCACTGAGCGTCTCTCAGAAACCGGAAGCATGCTATAGATGCCACGAGTACGGCCATCTGGCTAGATTCTGCAAGGGGCCGGACAGAGGTAATTTATGCAGAAGGTGCGGAGAAGAAGGCCACAAGGCGCAAGCCTGCCGGAAGCCTCCAAAGTGCATGATCTGCGCTAACGGAGATAATAACAACCACGTTACAGGAGGCCTGCGATGCCCGGCCTTCATGAAGGCGACTGCTACCAAACCACAGTGGAGGTAATTCAAATTAACCTCAACCACTGTGACACAGCACAACACTTGCTGAGGCAATCTGTGGCGGAGTACAAGTGCGATGTGGCTATCATCTCGGAGCCATACCGTGTCCCGGCCGGCGATGGGAACTGGATAGCAGACAACGCAAAATCAGTGGCGATATGGACGGTGGAAGATATCCTTTCCAGGAAGTGGTACATCGTGCAGATGAAGGCTTTGTTATAGCCAAAATTAACGGAGTCTTCTTCTGTAGCTGCTACGCACCCCCGCGGATGGTCTATTGACCAGTTCAACGAGATGCTCGACAAAGCTGACTGAAGAGCTCACAGACCGCAGACCAGTCGTCATAGCCGGCGATTTCAAACGCGTGGGCCATAAATGGGGCAGTCGCTTCACCAACTCAAGAGGGAGCAGTCTACTGGAGGCCTTGGCAAGGCTAAACCGTCGATGGTTGCCAACGATGGTACCACCAGCAGCATACCGTCGGGATGGTCGAGAGTCAATTTATTGACGTAACTTTCTGTAGCCCTGGGCTGTCAGGAAGTTTGAACTGGCGAGTGAGTGAGGAGTAATACGCACAGTGACACCAAGCGCTTCGGTACAATATTGGTAGCGGACGGCAGTTGGAAAGCACGTGCGATCCCTTCGAAAGAGCGGAGGTGGAAAACGTCGCAGTTTGACAAGGAGGTGTTTGTTGAGGCGTTGAGACTGGAGCGCAATGTTCAACACGCTACTGCGAATGAGTTGACAGCGGCATTAGCACGAGCGTGCGATGCAACCATGCAGAGGGAAGGTAAACCGCGACATGGTCGCCGCCCAGCTTACTGGTGGAACTCGACGATTGCCGACCTGCGTACAAGCTGCTTTCGGGCTAGGAGAATGGATGCCAGAGAGCCCGCAACGACGCTGAAAGAGCAGATCGAAGACCAGCGTACAAGGCGGGCGAAAACCGCTCTCAACAAGGAAATTCGGCTCAGCAAGAAAGCCTGTCTGGAGGAGCTCTGTCGCAAACGCCAATTCAAACCCGTGGGGTGACGCCCTACAGAGTTGCAATGGCGAAGTTTGAAGGGCCCAGCTGTAACCACCCGATAGGTGTCCGGAGAAGATGAAGACCATCATTGAAGCGCTATTCCCCGGCACGAACCGACGAGCTGGCCGTCCACACCTTACGGAGCTCAGGATAACGACGAAGAAGAAGCCCAGGTAACGAATGATGAGCTGATCGCGGTGGCGAAAGCCTTAAAAACCAGGAAGGCTCCGGGGACCAGACGGTATCCCCAACGTAGCTCTGCAAGCAGCAATCCAAGAAAACCCAGATATGTTCAGGATCGTACTGCAAAAATGTATCGAGGAGGTAACTTCCCCCGACATCTGGAAGCGACAAAAGCTGGTGCTGCTGCCTAAACCAGGCAAGCCTCCTGGAGATCCTTCAGCATATAGACCGATATGTCTGCTGGACACAGTTGGCAAAGTGCTGGAGCGAGTAATCCTAAACAGGCTTACGAAATACACGGAGGGAGAAAACGGCCTGTGTGACATGCAGTTCGGGCTTTCGGAAAGGTAGATAACCGTTGATGCCATCCGACGGTTCCGTGGGACGCTATGGAACGTGCGCGGAAGCAAAGAGGAGAAGGAAATGGTACTGCGGTGTGGTCACTCTAGACGTAAAAAAATTTGGCCTTCAACAGTGGCAGTTTTGGGCTTGCGATCGCCGAATCGCTTGCAACAGAGTATTGGGAGGTCCCGAGTATCTTTGTAAGTTTTTGAGGAGGCTACTTTCAAATCGTAACAACTGATCTACGGAACAGCGCTGGAAAAGGTGCACGACAGTCACAGGGGCGTCCCAAGGGTTCTATTCTTGGCCCGACTCTCTGGATACGTATGTATGATGGATTTTGTTGAACTGAGCTTCCCTCGGGGTGTGGACAGATCGTCCGCTTCGCGGATGACGTGGTGCCTGTAGTCATGCGTTGCGAATCACTAAGAGGAAGTAGAGATACTTGCTACCGAAGCAGTAAGACGCGTGGAAGAATGGATGCGAGGGGAAGCTTGTGTTAGCCCATCACAAACCGAAAGTTTGTGATGATAAGCAACCGAAAAGGCATGTGCAGAAGGGCGGAGATCTCGGTTGGACAGTGGTCCATCTGACTCAAAGCGGGCAGTCAGACCCTGGGAGTTTGAATGATCGATGATCGGCTGAGGCTTCAACAGCCATGTCGATTATGCATGTGAGAGGGCCGTGAAGGTTGATATCAGCTCTATCCCCGGATAGCCCAACAACTCAGCGATCAAGCAGCAGCGAAGAAGCGACTACTGGCGAGCGTGTCGCCCGTCGGTTATACAGATACGCTGTCCCCGTGTGCGGGTGGACAGCAACTGCAGACGAAGAGGAACCGCTCGCGCTGAACAGTACGGGTTCAGTCTACTACTGACTGCGGCATGGCCGGTGTCGGCGAGCGCGTGATCGTACGGATAAATCATCTGAGGAGGCACGCTGTGTCGTTGCAGGATTGATCCTTATAGAAGCCTTCCACTCGCAAGAGGAAGCGAGTGGCTACAGGGGAACCTGCTAATGGCTGTAGAGTATACAGACGGCAACGTGCGGGAGTAGTAGACAGACAGAGCCCGGAGTGAAACATGGTAGGAAATGGCAGCTAGCAATGGATAGGCGTGAGAAGGTAGGATTGCGGAGATTTCCACACGGTACTAGATTTTCACGTGCATGTCGACAGTTGTGCGTAAAACTCTCTGAAAACCGCGTAACGGGAGAAGTGCAAGTTTCCCGCTCATGGGCGCTGCCAGTATATATCATGTCTGGCCTATATCAGAGATGAGTTGATTGTGAGAAGAAATACCAGTATATCGATGCACGTCTGTCTAAATACGGTTGGAACAACGGCCAAGATCTGGCACTGATTACAGTCGGCTGATCACTGGGTGCGGCCGCATTGGTGCGAACCCACATCGATGTCACTATTGTGTTTGCGACATGTTGCCGCGTCTTCGAGGAGTGACGCCGTGATGAACCTCCGTCGTTCGGCGAATGAACGTTAGAAGTGCCTGTGTCATCAATTGACACGTTTCCGACAGAATGTTAGTGCCAGATACTGAAAAGAGAGAGAAATGAGGAGACGCACGGTGAGACATAGATAATTAAGTCAGGTCGATCAGAGTGATGTCTCTTATTACACGAAGATGGGAGCAGGAGACAGCGCGACGACTCTACAAAGCGGCGACCGCACTGGCTTTGAATACGGTTGAGGATTTCCGTCCCATGACATTAGGCACACCAGGATCAGAATCAACGTACGCGAGAGCCGGACACTAGGCAGCTTGACCAAGTACAGACCGCTGTTGAAGAGGCAGGCACATAATGAAGGATGAACCAACGTGCGTCAGTCGACTAGGGAGTTAGCTAGATCTCCGCCGGGGGACTAGCCGAGTAGAGCGGGGCGGAATAGCGCGGTACTATCGGTAATTAAGTCGTCAAGCAGCGCCTGCAAACCGGAAGTATCCTCCAAGCCGGGAATTATGCAGGACCGACTCTCGGCACTTACCCGACCACATGCGGGGTTGGGGGGGGGGGCGGCGTGGGGGGGGGTGGTAGGGGCGGTGGGGACGGAGTAGGCTATGGCTTCCTTCCGCGGGGACTAGCCGAGAAGATCCGCGCGAAACAGCTCCGGCAAATGGTAGTCGGGGCGCCTTTGTGAACCGAAGTTTTCCCACCACCAGTAAGTGCAGTCGCATGGACCCGACCTCGGCATCACGCCCGGTCAGCTTCGGAGTTAGGTTAAGTTTCACCGTCGGCGGAAATAACTGAGTAGAACGGCGTTAGTTGGCACTCCGGCATAATGGTCGTCGGGGCGCCTTGAACCGGAAGTTTCCCTCCACCGGAATCGCAGAACCGACCTCCGGCATCAGCCGCGAAAAGCCATCGGTTCGGGAGATCTTTCCGCCCGTCGGGGAAGTCTTCGGTCGGAGTAGGCAAATGAGATGCCACCGTCGGGGACTGAAATTCTAGAGTAGTGCCGTAGCCGAGTCCACCCGGCTTCAAGTCGTCGGGGCACCTCAGTGAACGGAAGCCATACCTGCCATAATCCGGATCGCTGGATCGACCTGGCACTTCACCGCGTCAGCAGCAGTGATGCGGGCACAACGCGTACGTTATCGTTTTCAGGGAGACATTCCTACGTTAGGAGACTCTCCGCGTGGAGTAGGCTAGCTCCACCGTCGGGGTTTATGCGAGTAAGCGATCGTGGACACAACCGACGCAGTTTTGGGTCATGGGGCGCCAGTGAACGCGGAAGCTACCCTCCAAGCCGGAGGGATCGCTGGACCGACCTCGGCATCGCACTAGTTCAACCTGGAGAACTCTGAAGATCGGCGGATTTACAGCAGCCGCGCAAACAGTTGCGCAGGGCTTTGGCGAGATGTCAGCCCAAACACGTCGCAGCAGAGCACGGAAGCGTGCAATGAACGAGAAGCCGGTAGTGAAACATGGCCCTGGCGCGAGTGGCAGCAAGTAACGGAAGAGAGCGAAAGGGGGAAGGGTACAGAAGCGTAAGGGAAGGAGCAGTGCAGTGCTTAGCACAACTAGCCTTGTCCCGGGGACGATGAAGTTAATGCCAAGAGGCACGTTTCGGGGGGAATGGCTCGTGGGCGGGAAGGTGGAGCTGTTAGTCGGTAATACAGGAGTCCGACACTCTGGCGCACGATGGACGACCTTCGATATGACTAGCCTCCATATCGAACGTGTACGCTGGGTTAGTTCGTAAATGTAATTTACCACCTTCCTAATACTAAAAAAAAAAAAAAAAAAAAAAAAAAAAAAAAAAAAAAAAAAAAAAAAAAAAAAAAAAAAAAAAAAAATAAAAACTACATCACACACACATAACAACACACATACACAACATCATGCCACGTATCATTACCTGGGCTGCAGAAAGTGACATTCGAATGATCAGACTCTCGACCATCCTTTACGCGTAGGGCTGGCTGGTGGTACGTCATTGGCGAGATCGACGTTCAACTGCTTAGCTAGGGCCTCCAAAGGCTGCTCCCCCTTGGGTTTCGTGAAGCGGCTTGCCCCATTCCGACCGCCAAGCATTGAAGTCTCCCCACGGCCCCTACTACCACTGGTCTTCGGTCGGTTAGCTCTTTCGTCAGTTTGTCCAACATCCGGTTGAAACTGTTTCGATCGGTCCATCGTGGAGGTTGCATAACAACTACAGATGAAGACAACCGGTTGATTTTGGCTATAACGAATCCTTCATCTGCGCAGTGCACCACTTCTTGAATTGGGGTATTTTTTCCACTGTCCATATCGCTGCAAGGTTTTGGTTCCGTCTGAATATCCAGTTTCCCTCTCCGGATGGAATTTTGGTATGGCTCCGAAATTATATCGCAACATCGCATGCTATGTTCCGCAACAGATTTTGCCGGGCAGAAGATGTTGTGTGCGTATCACAGTGGTTGAGGTTGATGTTGCACTACC
>NW_018734470.1:0-22416 GCF_002204515.2 Aedes aegypti
TCCCGATTTCCTCCGGGAAATCTCCCAGATTTCCTCCGGGAAATCTCCCAGATTTCCTCCGGGAAATCTCCCAGATTTCCTCCGGGAAATCTCCCAGATTTCCTCCGGGAAATCTCCCAGATTTCCTCCGGGATCTCCAATTCCTCTCTCCCGGACCCGGAAATCTCCCAGATTTCCTCCGGGAAATCTCCCAGATTTCCTCCGGGAAATCTCCCAGATTTCCTCCGGGAAATCTCCCAGATTTCCTCCGGGAAATCTCCCAGATTTCCTCCGGGAAATCTCCCAGATTTCCTCCGGGAAATCTCCCAGATTTCCTCCGGGAAATCTCCCAGATTTCCTCCGGATTATTTTGGAAATCCCCAGATTCCTCCGGGAAATCTCCCAGATTTCCTCCGGGAAATCTCCCAGATTTCCTCCGGGAAATCTCCCAGATTTCCTATGGGAAATCTCCCAGATTTCCTCCGGGAAATCTCCCAGATTTCTCGGAAATCTCTGAGATTTCCTCCGGGAATCGCCCAGATTTTCCGGAAATCTCACAGATTTCCTCCGGGAAATCTCCCATATTTCCTCCGGGAAATCTCCCATATTTCCTCCGGAAAATCTCCCAGATTTCCTCCGGAAAATCTCCCAGATTTCCTCCAGGAAATCGCCCAGATTTTCTCCGGGGAAATCGCCCAGATTTTCTCCGGGGAAATCGCCCAGATTTCCTCCGGGAAATCGCCCAGATTTCCTCGGGAAATCGCCCAGATTTCCTCCGGGAAAATCGCCCAGATTTCTTCCGGGAAATCTCCCAGATTTCTTCCGGGAAATCTCCCAGATTACTTCCGGGAAATCTCCCAGATTTCCTCCGGGAAATCTCCCAGATTTCCTTCGGGAAATCGCCCAGATTTCCTTCGGGAAATCTCCCAGATTTCTTCCGGGAAATCTCCCAGATTTCTTACGGGAAATCTCCCAGATTTCCTCCGGGAAATCGCCCAGATTTCCTCCGGGAAATCGCCCAGATTTCCTCCGGGAAATCGCCCAGATTTCCTCCGGAAAATCGCCCAGATTTCCTCCGGGAAATCGCCCAGATTTCATCCGGGAAATCACCCTGATTTCTTCCGGGAAATCACCCTGATTTCTTCCGGGAATCGCCCAGATTTCTTCCGGGAAATCTCCCAGATTTCCTCCGGGAAATCTCCCAGATTTCCTCCGGGAAATCTCCCAGATTTCCTCCGGGAAATCTCCCAGATTTTCTCCGGGAAGTCTCACAGATTTCCTCCGGGGAAATCTCACAGATTTCCTCCGGGAAATCTCCCATATTTCCTCCGGAAAATCTCCCAGATTTCCTCCGGAAAATCTCCCAGATTTCCTCCAGGAAATCGCCCAGATTTTCTCCGGGAAATCGCCCAGATTTTCTCCGGGAAATCGCCCAGATTTCCTCCGGGAAATCGCCCAGATTTCCTCCGGGAAATCGCCCAGATTTCTTCCGGGAAATCTCCCAGATTTCCTTCGGGAAATCTCCCAGATTTCCTTCGGGAAATCTCCCAGATTCCTCCAGGAAGATCGCCCAGATTTTCTCCGGGAAATCGCCCAGATTTCCTCCGGAAATCGCCCAGATTTCCTCCGGAAAATCGCCCAGATTTCCCTCCGGAAAATCGCCCAGATTCCTCCGGGAAATCGCCCAGATTTTCATCCGGGAAATCACCCAGATTTCTTCGGGAAATCACCCTGATTTCTTCCGGGAAATCACCCTGATTTCTTCCGGGAAATCGCCCAGATTTCCTCCGGGAAATCTCCCAGATTTCCTCCGGGAAATCTCCCAGATTTTCTCCGGGAAATCTCCCAGATTTCCTCCGGAAAATCTCCCAGATTTCCTCCAGGAAATCGCCCAGATTTTCTCCGGGGAAATCGCCCAGATTTTCTCCGAGAAATCGCCCAGATTTTCTCCGAGAAATCGCCCAGATTTCCTCCGGGAAATCGCCCAGATTTCCTCCGGGAAATCGCCCAGATTTCCTCCGGGAAATCGCCCAGATTTCTTCCGGGAAATCTTCCCAGATTTCTTCCGGGAAATCTCCCAGATTTCTTCCGGGAAATCTCCCAGATTTCTTCCGGGAAATCTCCCAGATTTCTTCCGGGAAATCTCCCAGATTTCTTCCGGAAATCTCCCAGATTACTTCCGGGAAATCTCCCAGATTTCCTCCGGGAAATCTCCCAGATTTCCCTTCGGGAAATCTCCCAGATTTCCTTCGGGAAATCTCCCAGATTTCCTTCGGGAAATCTCCCAGATTTCTTCCGGGAAATCGCCCAGATTTCCTCCGGAAATCGCCCAGATTTCCTCCGGGAAATCGCCCAGATTTCCTCCGGGAAATCGCCCAGATTTCCTCCGGAAAATCGCCCCAGATTTCCTCCGGAAAATCGCCCAGATTTCCTCCGGGAAATCGCCCAGATTTCATCCGGGAAATCACCCTGATTTCTCCGGGAAATCACCCTGATTTCTTCCGGGAAATCACCCTGATTTCTTCCGGGAAATCGCCCAGATTTCCTCCGGGAAATCTCCAGGATTTCCTCCGGGAAATCTCCCAGATTTCCTCCGGGAAATCTCCCAGATTTCCTCCGGGAAATCTCCCAGATTTCCTCCGGGAAATCTCCCAGATTTCCTCCGGGAAATCTCCCAGATTTTCTCCGGGAAATCTCCCAGATTTCCTCCGGGAAATCTCCCATATTTCCTCCGGGAAATCTCCCATATTTCCTCCGGAAAATCTCCCAGATTTCCTCCGGAAAATCTCCCAGATTTCCTCCAGGAAATCGCCCAGATTTTCTCCGGGAAATCGCCCAGATTTTCTCCGGGAAATCGCCCAGATTTCCTCCGGGAAATCGCCCAGATTTCCTCCGGGAAATCGCCCAGATTTTCTTCCGGGAAATCTCCCAGATTTCTTCGGGAAATCTCCCAGATTTCTTCCGGGAAATCTCCCAGATTACTTCCGGGAAATCTCCCAGATTTCCTCCGGGAAATCTCCCAGATTTCCTTCGGGAAATCTCCCAGATTTCCTCCAGGAAATCGCCCCAGATTTCCTCCAGGAAATCGCCCAGATTTTCTCCGGGAAATCGCCCAGATTTTCTCCGGGAAATCGCTCAGATTTCCTCCGGAAAATCGCCCAGATTTCCTCCGGGAAATCGCCCAGATTTCCTCCGGGAAATCGCCCAGATTTCCTCCGGGAAATCGCCCAGATTTCTTCCGGGAAATCTCCCAGATTTCTTCCGGGAAATCTCCCAGATTTCTTCCGGGAAATCTCCCAGATTTCTTCCGGGAAATCTCCCAGATTACTTCCGGGAAATCTCCCAGATTTCCTCCGGGAAATCTCCCCAGATTTCCTTCGGGAAATCTCCCAGATTTCCTTCGGGAAATCTCCCAGATTTCCTTCGGGGAAATCTCCCAGATTTCTTCCGGGAAATCGCCCAGATTTCCTCCGGGAAATCGCCCAGATTTCCTCCGGAAAATCGCCCAGATTTCCTCCGGAAAATCGCCCAGATTTCCTCCGGGAAATCTCCCAGATTTCCTCCGGGAAATCTCCCAGATTTCCTCCGGGAAATCTCCCAGATTTCCTCCAGGAAATCGCCCAGATTTCTCCGGGAAATCGCCCAGATTTTCTCCGGGAAATCGCCCAGATTTTCTCCGGGAAATCGCCCAGATTTTCTCCAGGAAATCGCCCAGATTTCCTCCGGGAAATCGCCCAGATTTCCTCCGGGAAATCTCCCAGATTTCCTCCGGGAAATCCTCCCCAGATTTCCTCCGGGAAATCGCCCAGATTTCTTCCGGGAAATCTCCAGATTTCTTCCGGGAAATCTCCCAGATTACTTCCGGGAAATCTCCCAGATTTCCTCCGGGAAATCTCCCAGATTTCCTTCGGGAAATCTCCCAGATTTCCTTCGGGGAAATCTCCCAGATTTCTTCCGGGAAATCGCCCCAGATTTCCTCCGGGAAATCGCCCAGATTTCCTCCGGGAAATCTCCCAGATTTTCTCCGGGAAATCGCCCAGATTTTCTCCGGGAAATCGCCCAGATTTCCTCCGGGAAATCGCCCAGATTTCCTCCGGGAAATCGCCCAGATTTCCTCCGGGAAATCGCCCAGATTTCTTCCTGGAAATCTCCCAGATTTCTTCCGGGAAATCTCCCAGATTACTTCCCGGAAATCTCCCAGATTTCCTCCGGGAAATCTCCCAGATTTCCTTCGGGAAATCGCCCAGATTTCATCCGGGAAATCACCCTGATTTCTTCCGGGAAATCATCCTGATTTCTTCCGGGAAATCACCCTGATTTCTTCCGGGAAATCGCCCAGATTTCCTCCGGGAAATCTCCCAGATTTCCTCCGGGAAATCTCCCAGATTTCCTCCGGGAAATCTCCCAGATTTCCTCCGGGAAATCTCCCAGATTTCCTCCGGGAAATCTCCCAGATTTTCTCCGGGAAATCTCACAGATTTCCTCCGGGAAATCTCCCATATTTCCTCCGGGAAATCTCCCATATTTCCTCCGGAAAATCTCCCAGATTTCCTCCGGAAAATCTCCCAGATTTCCTCCAGGAAATCGCCCAGATTTTCTCCGGGAAATCGCCCAGATTTTCTCCGGGAAATCGCCCAGATTTCCTCCGGGAAATCGCCCAGATTTCCTCCGGGAAATCGCCCAGATTTCTTCCGGGAAATCTCCCAGATTTCTTCCGGGAAATCTCCCAGATTTCCTCCGGGAAATCTCCCAGATTTCCTCCGGGAAATCTCCCAGATTTCCTCCGGGAAATCTCCCAGATTTCCTCCGGGAAATCTCCCAGATTTCCTCCGGGAAATCTCCCAGATTTCCTCCGGGAAATCTCCCAGATTTCCTCCGGGAAATCTCCCAGATTTCCTCCGGGAAATCTCCCAGATTTCCTCCGGGAAATCTCCCAGATTTCCTCCGGGAAATCTCCCAGATTTCCTCCGGGAAATCTCCCAGATTTCCTCCGGGAAATCTCCCAGATTTCCTCCGGGAAATCTCCCAGATTTCCTCCGGGAAATCTCCCAGATTTCCTCCGGGAAATCTCCTAGATTTCCTCCGGGAAATTTCCCAGATTTCCTCCTCCCAGATTTCCTCCAGGAAATTTCCCCAGATTTCCTCCTCCCAGATTTCCTCCGGGAAATCTCCCAGATTTCCTCCGGAAAATCTCCCAGATTTCCTCCGGGAAATCTCCCAGATTTCCTCCGGGAAATCTCCCAGATTTCCTCCGGGAAATCTCCCAGATTTCCTCCGGGAAATCTCCCAGATTTCCTCCGGGAAAATCTCCCAGATTTCCTCCGGGAAATCTCCCAGATTTCCCTCCGGGAAATCTCCCAGATTTCCTCCGGGAAATCTCCCAGATTTCCTCCGGGAAATCTCCCAGATTTCCTCCGGGAAATCTCCCAGATTTCCTCCGGGAAATCTCACAGATTTTCCTCCGGGAAATCTCACAGATTTCCTCCGGGAAATTTCCCAGATTTCCTCCTCCCAGATTTCCTCCGGGAAATTTCCCAGATTTCCTCCTCCCAGATTTCTTCCGGGAAATCTCCCAGATTTCCTCCGGGAAATCTCCCAGATTTCCTCCGGGAAATCTCCCAGATTTCCTCCGGGAAATCTCCCAGATTTCCTCCGGGAAATCTCCCAGATTTCCTCCGGGAAATCTCCCAGATTTCCTCCGGGAAATCTCCCAGATTTCCTCCGGGAAATCTCCCAGATTTCCTCCGGGAAATCTCCCAGATTTCCTCCGGGAAATCTCCCAGATTTCCTCCGGGAAATCTCCCAGATTTCCTCCGGGAAATCTCCCAGATTTCCTCCGGGAAATCTCCCAGATTTCCTCCGGGAAATCTCCCAGATTTCCTCCGGGAAATCTCCCAGATTTCCTCCGGGAAATCTCCCAGATTTCCTCCGGGAAATCTCCCAGATTTCCTCCGGGAAATCTCACAGATTTCCTCCGGGAAATTTCCCAGATTTCCTCCTCCCAGATTTCCTCCGGGAAATTTCCCAGATTTCCTCCTCCAGATTTCTTCCGGGAAATCTCCCAGATTTCCTCCGGGAAATCTCTCAGATTTCCTCCGGGAAATCTCCCAGATTTCCTCCGGGAAATCTCCCAGATTTCCTCCGGGAAATCTCCCAGATTTCCTCCGGGAAATCTCCCAGATTTCCTCCGGGAAATCTCCCAGATTTCCTCCGGGAAATCTCCCAGATTTCCTCCGGGAAATCTCCCAGATTTCCTCCGGGAAATCTCCCAGATTTCCTCCGGGAAATCTCCCAGATTTCCTCCGGGAAATCTCCCAGATTTCCTCCGGGAAATTTCCCAGATTTCCTCCTCCCAGATTTCCTCCAGGAAATTTCCCAGATTTCCTCCTCCCAGATTTCCTCCGGAAATCTCCCAGATTTCCTCCGGAAAATCTCCCAGATTTCCTCCGGGAAATCTCCCAGATTTCCTCCGGGAAATCTCCCAGATTTCCTCCGGGAAAATCTCCCAGATTTCCTCGGGAAATCTCCCAGATTTCCTCCGGGAAATCTCCCAGATTTCCTCCGGGAAATCTCCCAGATTTCCTCTGAGAAATCTCCCAGATTTTCATTGGGAACACTCACAAATTCTTCACGGGATATCCCCCAAATTTTCTCTGGAAAATCTCTCGGATTTCCTCTGGTAAATCTCCCAGAATTTCGTTGGAAAATCTCCCAAATTTTCGTTGGAAAATCTCCCAGATTCCCTCCAAGAAACCTCCCCAATTTTCTCTGGGAAATCTCCCTAACTTACTCTGGGAAATCTCCCATATTTTCTCTGGGAAATCTCTCATATTTCCTTTGGAAAATCTCCCAGATTCTAATTGGAAAATCTGTATGATTTCCTTTGGGAAATTTCCTCAGGGAAATCTTCCACATTTTCTCTGAGAATTCTCTCAGATATCATTGGGAAATTTCCCACGTTTCCTGTGGGAAACCTCACAGATTTCCTCTGAGAAATCTCCCTGATTTTTATTGGGTTCACTCACAGATTCTTCACAGGAAATCCCCTAGATTTCCTCTGGGAAATCTCTCAGATTTCCTCTGTAAAATCTCCTAAGATTTTTGTAGGAAAATCTCCCAGATTTTCGTTGAAAAATCTCCCAGATTTTCGTTGGAAAATCTCCAAGATTGCCTCTGGAAATTCTCCCAGATTTTCGTTGGAAACTCTCATAGATTCATCACGGGAAATTTTCCAGGTTGCCGCTGGTTCTTCTTCCCAGATATTTGTTGGAAAATCTTCCAGATTTTCGTCGGAAAATCTCCCAGATTCCCTCCAAGAAATCTCTTAGAATTTCTCTGGGAAATCTCCCATATTTCCTCTTGGAGATGTACCATATTTTCTCTGGGAAATCTCCCATATTTCCTTTGGAAAATCTCCCAGATTTTCATTGGAAAATCTCTCCCAGATTTTTATTGGAAAATCTCTCCCAGATTTTCATTGGAAAATCTCTCAGATTTCCTCTGGGAAATTTCCTCAGGAAAATCTTCTACATTTCCTCTGGGAAGTCTCTCAGATTTTCATTGGGAAATTTCCCACGTTTCCTGTGGGAAACCTCACAGATTTCCTCTGAGAAATCTCACAGATTGTTATTGAGAACTCTCACAGACTCATCACGGGAAATCCCCTAGATTTCCTCTGGTGAATATCTCAGATTTTCTTTGGAAAAGCTCCTAGATTTTCGTTAGAAAATCGCCCAGATTTTCGTTGTGAAATCTCCCAGATGGAATCTGGGAAATCTCCTCTTGGACATCTCCCAGATTTCCTCTGGGAAATCTTCCAAATTTCCACTAGTGAATCTCCCAGATTTCCTTTGCGAAATCTTTCAGATTTACTTTTTGAAATCTCACAGATTTGCTTTGAGGAATTTTCCAGGTTTTCTTGAGAAATCTCTAAGATTCTTCCAGATTTCCTATGAAAAGTCTTTCAGATTTCCTATGAGAAATCTGCAAGATTTCCTATGAAAAATCCTCCAGATTTTCTCCGGGAAATCTTCCCTTTTTGATTCGGGAAATCTTCCAGATTTTTCTTCTCCCAGATTTCACTTAAGAAAATCTTCCAGATTTTCTTTTCCTCATTTCCTAGATTTACTTTGGGAAATTACCCGGATATGCGATGAGAAATCCTTCAATTTCTTTTGAAATATTTCCCCTGTTTTCGCTGGAAAATCCTCCAAAAAAGGGTCAAAGCACAAATGTATAGTAAGAGATAATCATCTTAATGAGTTCGAAGAATTTGTTTTGAAGTTGGTTCATTGCTTCACAAATCAACCTTAACCCTTTCTTTCCCACAACTTTGTTCGACAATTTAACTGTCAAAATGGCGTTACTTAAAAAAGTGCTTGAACAAAAGTTGTTGCAAATAAGCTAAATTATTCAAAATCGCTTTAAAAAAATGATTGTTTTTCAATAGTTTGACCCGTAGGTCACTTATTTCGATGTTTGATGAGACAAATGAGCGCATAAATTTATTCCAATCATTATTGAGCTAATAGTACCAATTCGGTTTAGCTAGCGTTCGACGAAAATCGGTGGATCACCTGTGCTACCATGGGAAAGAGAGGGTTAAGTGATTAATCTATCTTCTATCTATCTCTATATATAAATAAATATGGAATGGTGTTTGTATGTCACGAAATGGCTTACGAACGGGTCAGCAGATTTGGATAATTCTTTCTCCATTTTGTTCGTCAAGGGTTCCGATGTGTTTGTGTGTATAAAAGTTGCAGGATATTTACCGGGAAAGTCGGAATAAACGAGAATAAACGGAACTGTCATTTTGTATGGGACGATTGAAAACCTTTTTTCAACAGCCTACTTGATGGCAAGACGAAGTTTGCCGGGACCACTAGTAAACTATAAAAAAAGAGATATTTTACAATTTAGTTATTATTGACCAGTTCCATAGTCAGCCGGCACATGCGAATTCGGTTCTTTGTGTCGAATGACTCTGGGATGCCACGCAGTTCCACGCTGATTCATGCTCCAACTTTTGCAATTAAAATTAAGTTCATTTTAACAGCCACCCGTGCACCAACTGGAATCCACAGTAATGCGGGGAGGAATCCTGTCGCCTCCACCACTACCCGATCAGAAAGGTATAACAAAATTAAAACAACATCGACCTAACTGCATTTTATCACCGACCCGACTTTTACCCGATGTCAACCTGACATTCGTTTGACATAGGGTTTCAATTTAACCTGACTAGAACCCGACAGAGAAGCCAAGACGAATGAATCAGAAATGGTTGTGAAAATGTAGAATTGCTTTGATTTATATCAGTTCCTTCCTCGTATACGTTACTAGCCTCATTGGTAGAGTCGCTGACTAAAGTATTACACAGATAGCAGTTCAACCTCCGTCGTTGGAAGATATTTTAAGTTGTTTTTTTTTATTTTATTTTTAAATTCTGTTATGCGCTTCAGGTCGGGTAGGTACTGCACTGCATCGATGAGGTGGTGTGCATTCGAAGAAAGGACCAACATAAATTACTCATCCAGGCACGGGGAACCCAACAAGTTTGCAATTTATTTCGGAGCTGCTCCACCACACGAAATGCAGCGGGTGGCTTGAATTGGCACTGATTTCCCCGCACAACCATTTTCCAGATCTGAAGTGCATTACGTCCAACTTTCTGGCAGCCAATCGGGAAATTTATGATGCAATCGAAATTAATCATGTCCGAAAACGAGCCCCAAATTGATGATGGTGTGTGCCTGGTAAGTGCACTGTACTCGTTCAAGCTCCTCTTAGCTGCTCGCGATTCGAGTGGTGGTGGTGGAGAGAGTGGCGAAAAGAGTCACAAAGTTATTCACTGGCACTGCTTTCAGGATTGCCACACACAAAAGTGATGCAAGGATGATTAAGCTTTGTTTGGGAATTGATGAAAAGTTTATGGAAGATATAACGGAGCCAAGAAAATCATTAAAACTTTTTGGGACATATGCTCATGTAAATTATTTATTAAAAAAAATCTACATTAATGCCTTGAGAAACCGATAAAAAAAAATCTTCTGATCACGGAATCGATGCTCAGCCAATCTGGCAGCACTGCTCGCTGATGGAATTATACTCCCGGTTGCCATTCGGGAATAAACTCTCCGCCAGAAACAACTTCCGACGGGTTCATTTCTATTTTTGTTCCGTTTGTTTCGTACGCGGTGGTGGATATTAAAGCTCTCGGAGTACAGTTTCCGACACGTAATTAACTTGCCCGCAGTATTTTCGCCTGGTGGCGAGTGGGGTTTTGTGTCCGCAGTAAGAAACCCGGAGAAAATCTCTGCTGGCAATCATTCGCAGGTTGTTTGGAGAGCTAATGAGCGTAGTGAACGTAAGAATGGGAGGTTCTCGCAGTGCCTGCCTTCCTGTAGTTAACAAGTAGGGGAATGGATAGTATTTTTTTCTTTTGATTCACAATGTTGCAAGTCCACAATTCAATTGTAGCACTGTTTTAGACACTCGGGGTTACTGCATCTATCTCCCGTTGCTAATTAGCGAGATTTTACAGAGGATCTACTTCTGATTTGTTGAAGGTTAACTGCACAGTGTATTTTTCTTAAGCCCTGTATTGACGTCTTGGGTTATAATGCAATGGCTTGGCAGAAAGTTTCTAAGTTCGACTCACGAACTGTCGAGGTCGTTCCGATTTGTAAATTATCTTAAAATCTTCAGGACATCATAAAGATTTCCAAAGGGAAGATTCTCTTCTGAAATTTGGAGATTTTCCACTGCAAATGTGGGAGATTTTCCAGAGGAAATCGGAAAAAATTTCTCAGGAGAAATCGGAGATATTTCCCAGAGTAAATGTGGGAGATTTTCCAGATTTCTCAGGGGAAATCTGGGAGATTTCCCAGAAGAAAAATGAGAGATTCACATCACATGTGGGTCACATCAATTCCACTAACAATTTCAAACAGTAGAGATGTGTGAAGATTTCGGGCGAACATTCCAGTTCGTTCGAATCCCGCCGGGGACTTCGACAGGGTGATGGACTTTCGTGCCTGCTGTATTACGCATATAGGGTAATCATTTGATGCATGTCAGTTGTATATACGCATATAATGCTATTATAATGGCAGAAAAGGCGAAATAGCGTGCCATTATAGTGCCAAGATATAACCGTGCTTCTCTGCACCACTAATGCTGATATAAGACCACAGCCAGAGAGCTTTC
This sequence comes from Aedes aegypti, assembly GCF_002204515.2. NCBI lineage: Eukaryota > Metazoa > Arthropoda > Insecta > Diptera > Culicidae > Aedes > Aedes aegypti. The sequence goes on from NW_018734470.1 coordinate 11,191, forward strand.
GCGTATGCGGCCAAGCAACTGGTACACGAGGTAAATAAATGAATGAATGAAAACGGAAACCTCTAATAGTATGTAAAAAATGTAATAAAATGATACAGATAGTACTTCTTCGTATCAGACATATTCGTTTTGGTAGTTTTCATCCTTTTGAGGACTTGCAATTGCCACATTTGGATCCTTGTTTTATGATGATGAAATTCCTCATTTTGCGTCTCGAACCTGCGACACCCGTATTGTTGAGTTGTTGTCCTGCTCCTTTGATCCTACGGCCACATAAGATGAATAGTATTGGAAAGAAAAGTAACCAATTTAAACCATCACTTTTCCCCGTCATAAAACCTGCAATTGTAGTAGTGAGAAGATTTATGTTTGACTCCTTCTTACCACTATATGCAAACACAAAGCACGTGGTATATCTGTCAAAACACGGGATGGCATTTAAACATGCCTTGTATTCGAATATAAAGCCAATATAGTGCTTATTTAATGCCTGTATGCATCAAGCTTAGAAGCATTAATGATGCTGTAATAGGGTTTCTATGCAGCGGAAATGCTGTTATAAGGTGTGTAAGCATTTGTGGTGCTATTATAATGCATGTACGCATCTATGATGCTGATTAAGGGCTTATTATTAGTGCTTATGGTTACTTGGGTTGATTCAAACTTTTACCCATCTCCAGGATAATACGTCATTAGGTAGTTTAATCCATAATGGAAAAAACTTTTAAGTCCGATAAATGCTAAAAAAAATCAGTATCACTCAAAACATCTATCTAAGAAAAAAAACGTCGTCGTAAACATTAATATTTTTTAACTCTTAAGCATATTTTTCAACCAAATTTTTACTTCATGGAATATTGTGACATTTATATTTTTAACTTATTAAATGTTGCTGGAAATTATTGCATTTATGAAGTCAAGCATTGTGATTATGTCGGATTGGTTGGGGATCTAAACCGCGTTCATTCGTCATCTCACGCTCAAGTGCAGTTAAGACACCTAATCGATCCGACGTAATTCCTCACTTCGACCCGCACTATTTAGGAAATTCGTAGAAATATATATGACCAAAGAATAGTGTAAATTTCATCAAATAAAGATACAACAACTAAGAAATTTATTAATTTTTTCTGCTTTTGTAAAACGCGAGTCTGGTTGAACGCCGGAATTCGGTAATCGTTTCTCCTCCTCAAACGTCAGCCATTGCAATGAGTTTTATTTCATGCGCATTTTGAATGGCGCCCAAACCGTTGATTTTAGCGATATAGTTTGTTTGGAGAAATTTCTTGGTTATATTAAAAGCGCATCTCCAGATGAAAAAGTTTTGTGATCAAATCCACCTAGCAGTGAGATAGAAAAACTATGTTTCAAAAACATAGACATATGGTGTCTTCGGCAAAAGTTGTAGAATTGGCAATTTGAAACAACTTTGTCGAAGACATGATTTTTCTATCTCTTATACTTTTTGAGATATATGCCGTTGTATGTGAATGTCCCCTTAGAATCATCCCAAGTAACCACAAGCATTATACCATTGCATTAATTTGATCGAAAGTCAACATTTTTTGCATTAATAATGTTATCATGCATTTATTCAATAACTGTCAAGCAATGATGCATTTGATTAACATTGAAAATGCTTTGTAGCATTATTTTAATATAGCATTATGCTAAGCGTTTAGAGTGAATATACAGTTATGCTGTCATACAAGATAACATAACCTCATTAAACGCACTCGAATCTGTAATAAATAAGTAAGACGATCGAGCACGTTCGCACTCGCTCATTACGTTTTGTGGGATATGGAATAATGAAATGACTTTCTTTCAACTCGAACCCCCATTTCGTGATCTAAGGATATATGTATTCATTCAGAATTGTTGTATTTTATCTATGAGACTCTTTTATTCATAAGGAGCGAGAGGAAATCTCGATCAATTTCTCTCCCCTGAAATCTGTTTAATACGCTAGAGCTTTGTTTTGTGGGTTAAGTTCTGTTATTTCCTCTACGAGAAAGAATGGTGATCAAATTATTTCTATTGATGTTTCATTTGGTGAGGAAAGGACACACAGGGGCTTCGTTTATAAGGAACTTTTATCCTACCTTATTACATTAGCAGCTTTAGCACAGGACACCAACGCGCCAGGCATCCAGCACACCATCATCCTAGTTGTGGGTTCGAATCCTGATTCCAACAAAAAAGAATTAAGCTGGTAAAGAAAACCATTGAAAAGTAGTCAATGGATTCATTGTTTTGTTTTATTTTTAACGCAAGCCCTAAACATACATTATTTTAAGCTAATATACATCATGAACCCTAATATACAAACATAAATGCTTTAGTAGGGCTTGTGCATTAAAACTGCTTTAACCAAGTATTGCATTAATTTGGTTGTTGTGGGGCCCTTTCCCACCTAAATTATGCTTTATAAAGCTCTTAAAGGTTATGTCACTTTAAAACAAAATCTGATAGTACACTATAGAGCAAACATAAAGTATTCATATATAGCTTCGTGGTTACTTGGGATATTTTTAATAATAACTTTTTTCCAAGAATTTTGCCATTTTTTGTGTTTTCTACAAAGTTACGCTATCTTTGGAAGTAACAAAGTTATTAATGAATTACTCTTTTTTCAAGGGGTAGTTTAGGCCCCTATAACTGCCTTCGGCGCAAAATGGCACAGACAACTCTTACAAATCATAAAAGAGCCATATCTTCCCTTTCGGCAGAAAATAAAAACATTTATTTATAAGCGTCTTTTCGTGGGTTCTAACTATTGAACAAACAAGCCTTATTAAAGCGTTTTCTACCGACAATTCCTTTACTTTAAGAGATAGAGAGGTGCAATGCTCATCAAAAAACACGCGTCTTAAGATATCTAACAACTTTGTAGAAGACATGCAAAATGTTATCATGTTGTCAACGACGAAATAAAACACAGTGCTGGATAGCGGATCTGATGCGCTCTAGAACGTGTTATGCCGGGCATTAAATCTAAGGACTAGGAGATGAATCTTTTTATGTATTTCAAACTATGATGCCAAAGCAGACTAGAATTGTATTAATTCAATTCAAGGAAACTAAATAGCATAACACCGGCGATAAACTAATCAACCTTGCACTCGTATAAAAATTTGAACATCAGACGGAGGTTTCTGCTTCATTTACATCATAGCAATCCTTTGGTGGAGACAAAAAAAAACCTCGATACATTGGAATTGAATATTGAGTCCATTCACTAATTTCACAACGCCGAAAATGGCCATTTCCGAACCTACCCATCCTCTTGTAACGCGTTTTGTATGAGTAATCAAAAAAATGTATGAGCAGTAACATCTTAACGACACCCACCCACCCCTCCAGCTTTATGAAGTTTGTGAAAAGGCCCATTGAAAAATTTCAACCGTATCCTTCACGAGAGTGTTAGTGCGATCGTGTTGGAAAGTCGTTGCGTGAAGGCGTTTTTGTTGAAAAAAGAGCATGATCAAGCAAAAACTGTATGCCGCAACATGTAGAAGAACTTTATGTTTGACATTTATTTATTGCTCTAAACGGTGGACAAAATAGGTGCACATGATTGGAATTTGCGTTATTTTTTCGATATGAGTTTCACAGTGCACCAAGGTGGCGGGGGAGGATAGTAGTTGTTACCACATCATTTAGCTAACACATCCCCAAAGAAATCCAAAAGAACGTCAAAAGCCAATAAACAGCGGAAAAATGTTCAAGTTTGCTGTTTAAAGCGTGTCGGGCTTTTGTTGACAAATGTTTTGATTCAGGTGCAGTGTAAGGCTTACTGTGCTGGCGAATCAACGGTGTTGACATAACGTCAAACAAATTATACGAGCGAGGCAGATCATTTTGACGAAATTAAGGTCAATATCCTGCACTGTAAATTCCAGTGGGGCAAACAGTGTTTTATTCGCCTACTCTTCTCCACGTTTTCTTGTACTCTAGATGAAAAATACGTTTTGTTCTAAGATGGCTATCTGTTCTGTGCCTATCTGCTAGATTTTTTTTTCGAGTATTCTGCACATTTTTTCGGAGAATATATTGTTTTTAAAAACTTGAATACTTCCTACTGGATGTCGTGTTCAATTTTCAAAGATATTTTTTAAAATATTCTAAGATTTCCTCAAGGATTTTAGCAGATTTCCTCTGAAATGTTCTCCAGATATGAACTGAAACCATCTCCTAGATTTCCTTGAAAAAATCTCCCTGAAAATCTCCCATACATGGGATTCCTTTGGATTCGGGAAATTTTCAAGGCTTCGATATAAACATTCCTGAGATTTCCACACAGAAATATTCCAGACTTCCGAAGTGGAATTTTCACGATTTCCATAGGTCTAATCTCCAAGAGCATATGGACAAACACTATGACCGATTGAATGATTTGCTTGCATTTCCCATAGTGATTCCCATATAAACCTTGAAGGGCTTGTGCAGTCTCAATTTTCATCCGAATGAGTTCAAATTTTGGGAGAAAACTCAAAATTTGATCTTGAAATCGAATAAGCGGTGTGGAGCAAAAAACGATTTTTGAACCACTCTATTAGGTAGCGTAATACCACCGTTAATATATATGTGATTTTTCGGCTTCCAACAGCGAAACTTTTTAATCTTTGAATCAAACGGCCTCAGCTTAAGTGTCATTGCAGCACATTAGAAATTTTTCCACCATCAGGAAGCCTCATACATATATCCTCAATTAAACTGGCTTCCATCTTCGTTCTAGTCAAACTCTCAGTTTCTCTTCGTTTCACGACGCCACCAGTATGACTATACCGGAAATAGCAGACCCATTTTGAAAGCAAACGTTTCCCCCTCACACTTGGTTCAATCGATTTCGGATGTTCGATGTGGGAGTATGACAGGACGTTTTTTTATACATATTCGAAAAAAAACCTTCAATTTAGATGGAAAGTTGAGAAAAAAGAAATGATAGAGCCAAAGAGGACCTGACAAAAAGCGTTCCCCATAAAGGAAGCACTTTGAAAGATGATAGTTTTCCTTTGAAAGCGGTCTTCAGATGAAGCGTGACGTTCGTTTTTTTCCGCTCTCTCTGTTTTAAACTCCTATGATTTCCCTCGATAAGAATGCTTAATTGGGAAGAGGCATTTTCCGCGTTTCTTTTTCCCCTGTGCAAGCGGGGAAACATTGAACTCGAAAGGGACTCGAAATATGAGTCCCTCAGCGCCGCCGTCATCAATTTGCTCCTCTTCAAACTTCAATATGGGATGAAGGGACTTTTCTCGACTGAGCGAACTTTGAATGAGGGAATTGGAGGTCTAACTGAACGCACATAGGAGTAATAAGCTTTAAAGCACAGAAATATGTTGTTTTACAAATATTTTGAATTTAAAAACACCATTTAGTTCCATATTAGGTCATTAACTTACTTTACCGAAGAAAAAATTTCTTTCAGAAAGTATCTTATTATTCTAAGACAAAAAAAAAACCTGCCAGAACTTCTAGCTATCATCCAATCAGTTTGCTTTCTTCCATCAGTAAAACTTTAAGAAAATGTCATTTTGAACAGAATGATGGCCCACATCAACGAAAATTCCTTTTTTGCCAATGAAACAGTTCGGATTCCGCCATGGACATCGGACCACTCATCAACTTTTACGTGTAACAAATTTGATCCGTTCCAACAAATCTGAAGGCTATTCTACTGGTCTTGCTCTTCTAGATATAGAAAAAGCATTCGACAGTGGTTTGGCATAAAGGTTTGATTGTAAAATTAAAAAACTTTAATTTTCCAACATACATTGTTAGAATAATTCAAAGTTATCTGGTCAAATCGTACACTTCAGGTAAATTATCAGAACTCCAGATCAGAAAGACTTCCGGTAAGAGCTGGTGTTCCCAAGGCAGCATTTTGGGACCAATATTATACAATATTTTCACATCTGACTTACCTGAGTTACCCCAGGATGTCAAAAATCGGTGTTTGCTGATGACACAGGCATCTCCGCTAAAGGACGAAGCCTGCTTGTCATCTGTAGTCGATTGCATAAAAGTTTGTTTCTTCATACCTGTAAACATGTCAGGTTTCTCCTAATGCTTCCAAAACTCAACTAATAATATTCCCACACAAACCAAAAGCTCTTTATTTGAAACCTTCAAGTAGACATGTTGTCACGATGAGAGGGGTTCCAATAAATTGGTTAGATGAAGCTAAGTATCTAGGGCTCATGCTAGATAAAAATTTAACTTTCAAAAATCACATTTGAGGGCATTCAAGCCAAATGTAACATATATGTAAAATGTCTCTATCCCCTTATTAATAAAAAATCAAAACTTTGTCTCAAGAACAAGCTTTTGATATTCAAACAAATTTCAGGCTAGCCATGTTGTATGCTGTACCAATATGGACTAGCTGTTGTCATACCAGGAAGAAAATTTTGAAAATGATTCTGAGGCTTCTTCCCTGGTATAGTACCAATGAGTTACATAGTATATTCAATGTTCAAAACCTTGGAACAAATGTCAAATAAAATAATTAATAATTTCAGGCAAAAATCGTTACAATCTTCTATTGCCACGATTAATGCGTTATATATTTAGGTTAAGTTAGGTTAAGTAAATTGAAATCGTGTTTTTTTTTTCTCCTATAAGCAGGTGAAATCAACTCACTATTCTACTGGTCTTGCTCTTCGACTTGTGGCCAAGAACTTGGCCCAGCTACTCCTATGTGAAACCATGGGAAAATACTCTCGATAATTAATGAGCTTTTCTGCCCCAGCACGTCGTGGTGAGTGATCGATTGAAAGCGAAAGCGCCGGGAAAATTCGCGGCATCATTAGTCAACAGAAGGGGGTTTACTTTCTATTGAAGATGCTTCTTTTCCCGCTTTATTTTCAATGAATCTATGATGGTGCTTTCAAAAGGAGTCGAGATTCAAAAAACGCTAGAATCGAATTTTTGCTCAAATTTAAGCTTCTTACCAACATTCAATCAGCATTGGTTTTTTCGCACCTCGCCCCCACTACTGAGATTGATTCGTCGTTCTTCGGAATTGTCTCTCGGTTTGGCGAATTCTGTCTATCACCAATCAACTGGAAAGGAGCACCAAGCGAAAGGTGAACGTTTTTCTTTTAACCAAGTTTGTGGTTGACTTTATGGGGATTTTTTTTTTTATTACCGTACGGGTTTGGGCCGAAGGGTCTCAGATTTTCATGAAACTTTTTCCACAGCAGGGCTCATGGATATATGAATAAAAAAAATTTGAGAAAAAATCAGGGTCGCCTATTTTTTCCGGAAAACTCAGGTGGAAATTTTTGTTTTTCCCTTGACACTACTTACTTTGAAAAATCATAACTCAAGAACGAAGCATCGTAGAAACAAAGTTTTAATATGAAAATTTAAGCAAATTTTTCTCAAAAATCCAAAAAAAATATGAACTGCATAAAGTTTTCCACAAAAATTTTCCAACCGTTGGGAAAATTCGTAAAGAAAAGCCGGAAAAACTATGCCCGAACCCGTGGAAAATTTTTCAAAAAAATATTTTCGAGAAGGTAATTTTATAAGCTTTAATCACTGAAAATTTTTTGGAAATGCACTTTTTTTTTCGTTTTTGAGTTATGGCCAATTTTGCGAAAAAATGTCCAGATGTGGCCATATAAGGACTTTTCTTTGAAAAATCATAACTCCAAGAACGAAACATTGTAGAAACAAAGTTTTTATATGAAAATTGGAAGCAAATTTTCTCAAAAAATCCAAAAAAAATATGAAACTGGAAAAAGTTTTCCACAATTACTTTGTACGACCTCTAGTAACAATACATCCATTTGTTATTTATTACAAGACAAATCTTCGATTTAAGTCTTAAATTTTGTTGTAATTGCTGACATAAAAAAGCATAACACGACATCAGTTTATGCTTTTCAAAACAAAACTAATTTCAAGATTGAAAAATAAATTTTCTGAGCTTTGAAAAAAATCATTTATCTTTCTGATGGTTGCGGAGAGCAGTACAAAAATAAATCAAATTTCAAAAATGTATGCAACCATGAAAATGATTTAAAAATTAGAGCAGAATGGCACTTTTTCCCAACCTCACATGGAAAAAGGTCCATGTGATGGTATCGGTGGCAATATTAAGCGAATGGCTAGAGATTGCTAGTATTAAGAAAGTCAGCGGAAATTAATAACGCCAAACAATATTTTGACTGGGCTGTTGTCGCAAAAGGTGAAAGACCAATTTAAAAAAGATTGGAATTCATCTATGCAACTGAAAATGACTATTCAGAGGCTACTTCAGGAGAGATTTTCTAAGCTTTGTTCCAATTCCTGGAACAAAAAAATATCACATTCATTATTCCAAAAAACGAACGAAGCATCTTTTAGAAAATTTGCAATTGCCAAAAAAAAACCTTGTTTTTCTGATGCTTCGATTGAAATATGGGTTTCAAAGAAAGGCTAATATGGTCATTTTTTACAAAATTGACCATAACTCAGGAACAAAAAAAAAAGTACATCCTAAAAGTTACTAGAATTTGAAGTTTATAAAGTTTCCTTCTCAAAAATATTTTAATAAAAATTTCCGCGAGTTCGGGTATAGATTTTCCAGCTTTTCTTTATGAATTTCCCTAACGGTGGAAAATTTTGTGGAAAACTTTTTCCAGTTCATTTTTTTTTGGATTTCTGAGAAAATTTGCTTAAATTTTCATATAAAAACTTTGTCTACAATGCTTCGTTCTTGAGTTATGATTTTTCAAAGAAAAGTCTTATATGGCACATCTGGACATTTTTCACAAAATTGGCCATAACTCAAAAACGAAAAAAAAGTGCATTCCAAAAATTTCAGTGATTTAAGCTTATAAAATTACCTTCTCGAAAATATTTTTTTGAAAATTTTCCACGAGTTCGGGCATAGTTTTTCCGGCTTTTCTTTACGAATTTTCCCAACGGTGGAAAATTTTGTGGAAAACTTTTTGCAGTTCATATTTCTGAGAAAATTTGCTTAAATTTTCATATAAAAACTTTGTTTCTACGATGCTTCGTTCTTGAGTTATGATTTTTCAAAGTAAGTAGTGTCAAGGGAAAACAAAAAATTTCCATCTGAGTTTTCCGGAAAAATAGGCGACCCTGAATTTTTCTCAATTTTTTTTATTCATATATCCATGAGCCCTGCCTGTGGAAAAAGTTTCATGAAAATCTGAGACCCTTCGGCCCAATTTGTACGATAATAAAAAATCCCCTTATCTCACGTTCTGCATGATTATTTTTGCGCCATTGTTTTTTGCTTGCAAGAGTTTGTTAGAAATTCGCGTCTGCATAAAGCATAATCATATTATAATGATGATGAACTTAGCGTGGTGAATCCTTGCGTAAAGTTTCTTTTTTTAGTTAAATATCGCAAACTGTAGAAGATCGGTCATGTTGTACCCTAAAAAAGGTGATTTATGTCTTGATTGTGTCTTGATTTCAAGTTTTTTTTACCAAAACATTCATTTATTAAACTCTCAGTGTGCTTCGAGAAGGCCAGCAAGTGGATTCGGTTCTCGCTTCGCCGGAGTAGAAGTTTTTTTTTCGGTTCTAGAGCAGTGCTTCGTGGAAGCCCAAGCATTCGTGATTTTGTTCTGTGTCATCAGAACGATTTTTTGCATGAAAAGCAAAATTGATATTTTTCTCCCGTCTCCTGAATAATTGCTTTCTCAGTTGATCTGTATGCGTTAAGTGAAGCTGAAAGAGGATTGTGGCTGCTCAGTTAAGAATGAAGGATCAATTGGTGAGCTCGTTTCTGGCTTTTATTTTAAATCTGTTAAATCTGCACATATAATCGTTACAACAGTGAGACGTCCGAGCCTGCCAAATAAACGAGGCCCGATTCACGTTCGGATCAAAAATGGTATACCGGAAGGCAGCTCGCGCAATAAAAGCTTTCATTCAAATCTTCTAATAGTTATGACTTTGTTTTGCGAACATTTGATCGTAAGCACACATGCCGAGCGATTCATTTGTTGCCGAGCGGAGTTTGTTGTGATGGCTTGACGACTAAGGGTTTATCGTTGTTGCTATGATCGCATGATAAAGAACAACCACGATACACATCATTTGTTTTATCATTATCACTAGATTTCCATCCTTGCTCATGTGCCAAAATTTTTTAACAAATGTGTTTTTAGTGCTAAAAATCATCCCTTAAATAAAAATCGGGGAATCCCATTTCGGGATGGAATTGATCACATGTCAATGCGATTATTGTTATTTTTTGAAACGACTCTACATAATGAATATGAGCTCCCTGAATCCGAATACGCTTGCTAAATTCTTAATAATGCAATATTTAAAGAAATAATGAATATTTAATTATAAGAATTGCAATGAAAACGCCAAAATGTAGGCAATTTCGTAAGAAACTCCCTGATATCTAACAGAAATTTAATTATTTCAACCGTATGAGCTAATTGGTACGAGTTTAGAATATGAAATCGGACTAGGGGATATAGTTGAAACATCCTTACAAACTTTCAGGTTGATACTATGATTAAATCTTTGTTTAGAACTAGAAGTTTATGGATGTTTGTCAATACTACACCGTACATGATTTTTAAATTTATTTTCATAGAAATAAACATTCTTTAACACAAAAAAAAACTTCATAACACACAATTCGACAATAGTTACAACAAACACCGTTGGTTCTCTGCAGGTTGCAATAATATGTGTGCTCCATTAGGTAGAAATAGTATCGTGATCAATTTCACCCGAATTTACGGTATCCTCAAATAAACCGACCAGTTGGGTCACGCTCGCTTCCGGCAGGGCCATGACGGCCGAGCTCTGGCATCACAGATCGGTCTTGATCAGGAAGTCCTGAGCGATTTCACGGCCAGGCGCTGGATTTACAACTTGCGGATCCGCAGCTCCGCAACAACGATGGCTGTGGCGCACACGATTCGCAAACTCTGCACCTGTTATGATGTATAGCTGGGCTTGTCAGATGATTATGGTGATATCTGCGCTGCCAAGATCACTATAATGAATTGTCGAGCACTACTGATAGATGTAGAGGTACATAGGGTGATGTGCTAGTATCCATCGTAATAAGCATTGATCAGTGAGAACTGAAATTTTCCCAGTATTGCAGTCAATGATGATGCTACAAACCGATGCCAAACAATACTTTCTCAAAACGGCTTTAACATTGTACAATAACATTTTGATAAATCTTCATCTCTTTTGGAAATAATGCAAAGAAAATGCATCTCC
>NW_018734471.1:0-24481 GCF_002204515.2 Aedes aegypti
CAAACTTAGTATTGGAAGTGTAGTTTAGCAGACCGCAAGGTCTGGAGCCGTAGTAATCACCGACTTTCGGCAATTATACGTCTTATCGCAATTTTCTCTGCTGCAGTTGTATTTCCGAACGTTATCAATGGATTCCGTCGTAGACAAATTCGTCCACACCATGAAACTCATCCCGTCGATATCACGCGTCTGCCAATGCGAGCTCTATCACGCTTGCAGTCTCCAGGCCACAGATATTTTGTTTCTATGTATTTACCTTCAATCCAACCCGGTCTGCTTTCACGTTTCAGCCTGGGTATATGTTCAAGAAAACCACCTGAAACTTTTCTTCCGACGTCCGTCAGCAAAACAAGATGAACTGGCTGGAATATTGAAGATCCATGCCCCGCATGTGAAGCCGCCCGTTCTCATAACAGCTTCTAGCGCAATATGAACAGGAGGCAGGAAAGACCATCGCCTTGTTCGGAATCTTTGCGTTGTCAAACGGGTCAGATAATGTACTTCGGTCTCCACACAGCACTGTACACTATCCATCGTTGCCTTGATCAGTCTAGTCAGTTCCCCGGGAAAACCATTCTCGTCCATAATCTTCCATAGCTCTTCGCGTTCGATGGTATCATAGGCCGCTTTGCAATCGATGAATAGGTGGTGCGTAGGGACTTGATATTAGCGACATTTTTGGAGGATCTACCGCAACATAAAGATTTGGTCTGTCGTCGATCGTCCGTCCACAAAACCGGCTTGATAACTTGCCACAAATCTGCTTGCCAGTGGCGATAGACGGAGGAAGATGATCTGGGAAAGTACTTTATAGGCTGCGTTAAGAATAGTGATCGCTCGATAGTTTTCACATTCTCACTTGTCTCCCTTTTTGTATATAGGGTATATTACTCCCTCCTTCCACTTCTCTGGTAGCTGTTCTGTATCACAGATCCTGGCTATCAATCGATGCAGACAAGTGGCCACATTTTTTCCAGCTGCTTTGTTGTTCTTGAGCTGTTTGACAGCATCCTTAACTTCACTTATTGTGGGAGTTGGCACGTCTTCTTCATCCGCCGTACTGATGATGCCATTCCTCCTGCTGTCTTGGTCTTCCTCCTCTGCACCATTTAGGTGTTCATCGTAGTATTGCTTCCACCTTGCAATCACCTCACGTTCGTCCGTCAAGATACCTCCATTCTTATCCCGGTACATTTCGGCTCGCGGCACAAAGCCTTTGCGGGATGCATTGAGTTTCTTGTAGAACTTACGCGTTTCTTGAGAACGATGCAGCTGCTTCATCTCTTCGTACTCCAAATCTTCCAGGCGGCGCTTTTTATCCCAGAATTGATAGGTTTGCTGTCTTCGCCTCTGTTTGTATCGTTCCACGTTTTGACGGGTGCCTTACGGCCATCGCCCGCGCTGCATTCTTCTCGTCCAAAACCGTCTGACATTCCTCGTCGAACCAACCGTTCCGTCGATTTCCTTCCACGAACCCAATGGCACCTTCCGCTGCGTTGTTACTGGCTGCTTTGAGACTACTCCAACAGTCCTCAAAAGGGCTTCGGCGAACTCTCCCTTTTCCGGCAACGCTGCTTCAAGGCTTTGCGCGTAATCAGTTGCGACTTCGGGTAGCTTGAGTGGTTCCAGATAGTACTGTGGCGGACGTCGGTACCGAGTGTTTGTCTCAACAACGGAGAGTCGTTGGCGCACTTTAACCGTCACTAGATAGTGGTCCGAATCGATGTTTGCGCTGCGGTAGGTTCTGACGTCGATAATGTCCGAGAAGTTTCTTTCATCAATCAAAACATGGTCTATTGGGGTGACTGCTAATATAATTATTCCAAAAATAATCAATCGATCTCTGGTCAACATTCTGCGGGATGTTCTGAAGAAATTCCTTGAAGATCATCGGATGGAACCCAGTAATAAATCTGTATGGAATTACCGAATGCACTATTGGAATAATTTTGTAGTATTTACTGGTGTAAGAGCTTAAATGAGTTTTTGAATCTACAAAGATTTTACTTGAGAAATTGCCTGATAAATGTTTGGAAGAATTGCTCGAGTAATCCATGGATGGGATCTTGGAAAACTCCTAGAGAATTTGCGGAGGAACTTTAATGAGAATTTAATTATTTATCATATTGTTAGTTAATTCCTGAAGGAGGTTTAATACACACTTAGTTTTTATTTCGTTGTTCGGTGAACATTCTTACCGAAAACGCCCTGTAAATGAAAAACGAACTGAAGTTACGGTATCGCTAACGAGCTTTACCGAAAAAACTTGAAAAAATAGGAAAATCATAAACATATTTATCTTGTTTTACCGAAGTCGTCATTACATTTACCGAATAACTGTAAATCATTCAAATTTACTGAAGACTGTAAACTTTTACCAGTACTTCAGTACTAGCGCAACAATAATTTACCGAACAAATTGTAATTTCCAAACACCAACATGCCGCCATATTTGTTTCAAAGTGCAAACGAAAGCGTTTGGATTGTGTCCGATGATTTTTGAAAGATCATGTCTTTAAATCTAAGTTGGATGAACAAGACGAGCGTTTGGTTCTTATCCGCAAGTATGATAAGTATATTTTCATGAAAATTATATTAAAGAGCTGTATTTTATTTAGGTTGAAATTTGCAGTTTCGTTGATGGATACAATTACCAGTTCACGTCTCGGATTACAACGTCCTATCAAGCATATTTGGAAACATGAAATCAATCCTGCCCTACGAAATTTTATTGTACTTCTGAAATTCAGACTGTAGAATAATGTACTTATTTTGGACATGAAATGAAGACGAATATAAATACCAAAAATAAATCAATTCGTTTCATTTACCATCAATATGAATTTTCTTTTTTATGTTTTTTAACCATCTGGAACGAAATACTGACTGCCTGCTGATATCAACAACACGTTCTGTAATTAATTTTACAATTTGCTCGGTAGTCGTTAACGAACAGTTTGTAATATTTTGACAGCTGTGTTTTGATTTGAATTACTGATTGTTCGGTAATTCTTAACATTACCGAAAGCATTACTGAGCGCTTAGGGGTTTATATTTCGGTAATAAAAAAAATACCGGAGTCGGTGATGGTGTGTAGGTTTCCTCCTCCTTGGAAGAATTTTTGGAGAAATGGGCGTAAGATTTATTGTAGAGTTTTCTGGCAAGATTCTTGAACGAATTTCTTCAAAAACTCTGGAACAGTGCTTTGTAAATTTTCTTAGGAGAACTCACATTTATCAAAAAAAATTAGAAGAAACTCTGGGGGAGTTTCTCGAACAATTTTCAGAGTGTTTCTTGAAGAAATTATTGGAGGTAGCAGCGTTGAAGTTCTCAAGGATTTCCTTGAGCAAGGTCTAGTGCATACCAAGCAGAAAACGAAGTTCTGACCATCAAATCGAACTATAGTTTTGATTGAAATATGAGATAAAAGATCTGAAGATATTATCCAAATTTTATTCCTGGTATTTCAATGTTTTAGCAAAAATTTGATGTTTGCTGATCTTATGACTACGTTGCTGATATTGTGTAGATCTTACAATATCTAAATATTATACGCCAATGGTACTCCAGGAGTAAATTTAAATTACCGTTTTCAGATCTCTTATTTATTAATGTAATATAAATTTTAAATGCCCTTATAAAAATTTGGGATTAGTAAGCTTCTCTCGCCTGCTCGGGTTAAAACGCTGAAGTATTCAAGTAACCACTAGCCCACTAATTCCCCCTTTTATATATAGGGCTAATATATGGCCAATATTAGACACTTCAGCTCTCTAATAGCCCTATATTAACAAGCAGGGCGAATCAAAATGCCATTTGGTTATGTGGGTAATTAATGGGAGAATTAATTCAAAGGAATATCTAAAGAAAGTAATGGAGGGGTCCCTGAAAATATTCTCGGATGACTATCTTTAGAAATCATTAGAAGAGTTTCAGCAGCTTCTTCAAAACCAATCTCGTCAGCTCCATAGTCGTGTAACCCGACCAGTACAAAATGTAAGAAAGTTACGGTGCTTCCCTGACCTTTATTACCAGAAAAAAATCTCCATCAAATCTGTGCTCACCAGTCGTTTTCTATAACTAGAAAATACCACTTGAGCCTATGAAAAATCAGTTAATTGTGAAACACTTTTGCGGTATGTAAGTGCAATGTGTCATTGAAAACATTTGAATATGTTTACTTGTATTAGAATGCCTAATTGATCTATATAAAATTAGCGATTTTAATAGTTACACTTCAAAAAGGGCGTAACTCAAAATTTCGGAGATCTTCTCATTCAAAACTCCGCCCAGAGGTTACAAATAACTAAAAATACCCAGTTTGAACCAAATGTTGATGGTTTATTCCTTCTGATAATCACGGCCAACAAAAATATTTTAATGTATCAGGTTTCCTTTGAATTTGTGGACTTATACAATCAAAAGGGCGTAACTACAAAACGGGCCCTATGATTTTTTTTTATTTTGCCCAGACATGCAGCTGGAATGAATCGATGCAAATCTACATTTTACAACTATTTCTTCTTCAGACATCTTTACCTCCTCCACTCAGCATGTCTGTCCCACGCTTTAGACGATTGTGCGCTAATGGTTGGAGGCCGATTAGTTCACAAATAGGCTGATTCTCACCTGTCGTGGGTTCGAATCCCACCGGTCGAGGATCTTTTCGGGTGGAAATTTTCACGCCAGAAAGAAGAAGAATGTGTACCAGATGTGGGTCCAACTCGGATCAATTTGAACCCGATGTCGGACCAATGTCAGGTTAACATCGGGCTAAAATTGGGGCTATTTAATTTATGAAAAAAGTATTATAACTCGTTTTGTTATATTCAAGTTATTACGATGAAATGTTGAACAAGTTTCATAAGCATATCTGAATAAAACACACCTTGATATACACATCAATAGTTAATATAATTGAGCAGCAAAACAAAAACAGTGACTTTAGTTTTAGTTACGATTTTGCAGGGCTGGTAGCGACTGAGTGTCTTACAAATAGGAACTTTAGTGACATAACGCTTTAAAAGAGATACCAAAGACCTAACTTAATTCAGAAATAGGCGAAACAGGAATCAAATAGAGGCCATACAGAAACACAGAGGAGCCTTCAGAAATTTATTTTACAGAAAATTCACCAAGAAATATGGATATGGATATTTCTATTTTTAGTATTGTGGCAAGTATTTTCCAGAAACTAATTCAGTTGATTCCTACAGGTATTACTCTAAAAAATCTCCAGAAATTTATTTATTGAATGTTGAACAGCCTTTTTTAAGAAATCCTCCATGAATTACGTTCAAAATACCTTTAAAAATTTAACCTGGGTTAAAAGTTAAACTCCAAAAATCAATTCCGATATTTTTTATTTCATGGATTCGTACGAAGATTTCTTCACAAATTTCGTAAGAAAACTCTCAATATAAATATAAATATATCAAGTAATGTTTCAGAAATTTTTGTAGGAAATCCTGGCAGATGTAGTATTTAGGAAAATCTTCAGAGTTATTTCTGAGGAAATTAGGAAATAGTTACATTGAATTTCTTAAAGCAAATTCTAAATTCCTTTTTTTTGACAAATACGAAGAAGAGTTTGGAAACAATTTTTACAGGAATTTCTAGAGAGATTTATTTTTTTACTTTTAACCTATGAATTTTGAAAGAGGGAAAAGCCCCTTTGAGTGATATTGTAATGAAATCTTTCTCAAAAAGGCATAAAACCTCTTTATCTTTTCGAATTACGTTGTAATATAATATTTATTAAATAAAAGCTCTCCCGGAATCGATCCATAGCGAAGCCGAAATCTTCCATGTTCAATCAGTATGAATATTCACAAGCACGAATGCAAAGAGACAATCGATTTCTGGAGAGATGGCAGGAGGTATTTTAGAAAAAAAAATATCTCTAGGAAATTCACTAGAAAAAATGTCGTGTAAGCTTTCCAAAGGACCTGTTTAACATTGAGGGGATCTCTTTGTTTACTTTCTCTTTAATCATTAACGAGCAACATTAACCCCTTTTATTGCGTTTTTCGTACGAAACGCTAGCCAAGGACATTGTCTTTCGATCTATAGTGAAAAACTTCCCAAGAGCTTTAGTATTACACTGTTGTAATCATGGAAGAGCGATAGTGGAGAGAATATCTCATTGCTACATAGGTCCTTTAAAAAAGCTTCATAAGAATTCCTGAAGCTTTTCTTAGACGAATCTGAAAATAAATTCCTGAAGAAAAATCGCGCAAGAGTCTCTGTAAGTTTACCTGGTGCCACTAGAATTATACTGCCGGAATCAGCCAAGTAACCACTAGCTCGCTAATTCGCCTTTTTGGGCTTTTATACGGCTTCTATATGACATGTCAGCTATATAACAGCATTATATCGGCACACGGGGCGAAAAAAAAAGTGCTCTTTGGTTGCATTGGTGCATTGCAAAAAGAAAGAATAATATCATGACCTTAGAAACTATTTTGCTAAAAAAAGACTTCAGAGACCTTTCATAAAAATTGGGGCTTTTTAGAGACTTGAATCGTAGTAGTAACTAATTTACTTAAAAGAGACCTGCAACTAGCCCTGGTCATAGTAAAGCCATTTTGAGACCACGCAGTATGTGGATTTTCTCGCTTCATCCTCGCCATATAGTGACTGTCGAAGAAAGTTGTTGGCATTGAGTTTGACACGATATAAATATTGCCAAGTGCGGTTATGATTGTTCTACAACGCTAAGTTCAATGATACGAGGAAAAACCGGAGTCACATCACGCTGCAAGTACTCGATGCTATCTATTCTAATGGGGGATTCAAAACAGCAATGAGTCTTTTAATTGCAACTATTGCACTTTCCCTTGCGGCATAATAGCAAACCAAATTGCTAAACGTGATAATTACTGACAATCAAACTGCAAATACCGCCCTAACTTCTCTTGCCCGCCTGTTTAGAGCACCGCTCCGCATAGTGTTGCAAAGCTCAATATTATCGCAAGGCAAAGAGTGAGAACTTGACTGCGTTTGCTTTGGCGTACAACTGTTTTTACACAGTATGTAGCTAGCTGCCACTGCCAGCCTGACCAGAGGGAAGAATCAAGATTGTATCAGAAAATGTTCCCTTGATTTATTTTTTATATCATCAGTTGTTATAAAACATATACCGGTAGTAGATATAATAGCACAAATTCTTATAAAATTTGCACTAAGCAAAACGAGGATAATCCTTTCATAATTATTACAAAACACTTAGAGAATGTGTTACAAGGATGTTACAAAATAACAAAATGATTGCAAATTTTGTTATTGTTCATTAATTCGAATGTTATTCACAACAAACTTACAAATCCAAGGTCGAAAATATATCAAACGTTGTGTTACAAAGTTAAGGACAAACTCATCTCGATAACAAAATTATATCAAATTCTGTTATTTTGAACAGCTGTTGACTGAAATGTGTTATAACCATGCCATGCGATTCCGGTCGGGTATCGACTACCGCACTAGGAAAGCAAATTGCATTCACATTTCACTACTTGACTAAGCTGCCCGCAAAAGTAGGGCTTCATCATTGCACGAAAGCTCATGAACTCTGTGCTGCAGAGTAGAGTGCTCTCTTGTTCAAGTAGACGTTCAGCATGAGTCGTGCCGAACACACCCGCGTTCAAGTCTGCTCGCTTATCTACACCATGTGGCGGGTTCAATAAAAACTCGCTGTAAATATAAGTTTACATAAACTTTTCTAGTTTCCTGCCGTCGCCTCTGCCGCGCACTAGTCGGTTCTGGCGGACGTAATTGTTAGTACTTAGATACGCTGTTAGGTTTGGTCGGAACTCTTCCAATGGGCGTGTGTGTCGAGTACTATACTCTGGCTACTACGTGATGCTCCACTTACAATGGCTCTGTAATAGTTCATTAAACTTTGCTGTTCTACTAAAACGCTGTTGGAGAATGAGCGAGAAAGGTATACACTAGGGTGTCCCAGAAAAAATATTGTTTGAAATGGTGCTCAACCCTGAAATGAAAAATATCAGAAATTATAACATTTTGTTAGGTCGATTAACGAAAAATGGTAGTTTTCATCAAAATTGTAATATTTGGAAATTTTTTTAGGAGTTTTTTTAAAGCCTATTTTTTATATTTTTTGCGTATTCAAGCGATATATTTGTTTCATAACATGAAACAAATAAAAAAAATAGTATATAAATATTCAATTTTAATTATTTGTATGATTATTAGCGTATGTAATTACTGTCAAAACATGACATTTAATTCATACGCATTTTGCCATTAAGATTTACCACCACACAAAAAAATGTTAACAAAAATAGACGCTTCAGAAATTTTCGAATAAACCGAACAATAGATTGGATATTTAGAATATCTCACTTGCACAGCGTGACAAAAATGACATTTTAGCTTGTCTCAAGGATCAAATTATTTGTCTCTAGTAGATTTGGGGTCGCTAAATCTGATGCCGTTCCTAGAAATGTTCCAGCACGTCACAATTTTTAGCTACAGGTCGCACAAAGTTGTATAAAAACACTGGTTTGGGGTCATGCACAAATTATGTTACGCTCCCAAAGGGGAGGGGGTCGAGCTAAGCGTGACCAGCCTTACAAAAAATTAGGAGAATTCATACAAAAAGTGTGACAAAAGGGCAGAGGAGGTCGAAAAAGTTGAAATTGAGCGTAACATAATTTGTATATTTTTACTTTCATTGATGAAATTTAAAGTATTATTTATCAAACTTTTCTGTGATATAATCCACCAAGCATGCAAACTAGGACTTAAACTTCCATTTCAATTATAATTTAATTGGAATTACAAGATAACATATACATTAAAAAGATTTTTCAAAAAGTTTGCAGTTTCTCTTATGTGACGAGACTATTGTGGGCTTCGTAGCCATGTGGCTAGTGTTACCAAGCATTTAGCCGCATCTAGTCAAGGAGTCATCAGGAATGCATTTCGACTGTGCCATTGGGCGTTGCATGCTAGTCCGTTATCTAGTATGGTGCTTCCTTCAAAGGACAAATCGTCCGCTGGAAGTATTAACGTGCAACCACCAAAGCATAACTTGGCAAATGAGCGACGCCCCCTCGGTACAATCTAGCGCAACTGAAACAACCGGATGTCGCCAACGCGTACGAGCAGCATCTTGAGGCAGCGTTGCCGGATGAGGGCGAGCTCGACAGGGCCCCTCTTGAGGACTGCTGGAGGACAGTCAACGCAGCCATTAACGACGCTGCCGAAAGCATTGTCGGATATGTGGAACGGAGATCAAGAAACGATTGGTTCGACGAGGAGTGCCAGGAGGTTTTAGAAGAGAAGAATGCAGCGCGGGCTGCAATGCTGCAGCATGGTACGCGGCAAAACGTGGAACGATACAGACTGAAGCGGAAACAGCAAACCCGCCTATTCCGGGACAACAATTGCCGCCTAGAAGAGATGGAATGCCAAGAGATGGAGTTGCTGTACCGTTCTCAAGAAACGCGGAAGTTCTATCAGAAGCTCAACACATCCCGCAAAGGCTTCGAGCCACGAGCTGAATTGTGCCGGGAATAAGGATGGGAGCATCTTGACGGACGGAGGCGAGGTGATCAAATAGTAGAAGCAGCACTACGATGAACACCTGAATGGCGCATATAACACAGGCACAGAAGGTCAGGACAGCGAAGGCGATGGCTACGTCAGCACAGCGGACAGTGGAAACCAACCAGCTCCCACGATGGGGGAAGCTAAGGATGCCATTCAACAGCTCAAGAACAACAAGGCCGCTGGCAAGGATGGTATCGGAGCCGAACTCATCAAGATGGGCCCGGACAGGTTGGCCGCTTGTCTGCATTGGCTGATAGTCAGAATCAGGGCAAGCAAGGCGTTATATGCCCTATCTACAAAAAGGGCGACAAACTGGAGTGTGAAAATTATCGTGCAACCACCATCCTAAACGCCAAAACAAGTGGGCTTCGTGGCCGTGCGGTTAGTGTTACCAAGCATTTAGCCACATCGAGTCAAGGGGTGTGGGTTCGATTCCCGCTTCAGTCCGGAAAACTTTTCGTCAGGAGGGTTTTTCGACTGTGCCACTGGGTGTT
This sequence comes from Aedes aegypti, assembly GCF_002204515.2. Lineage (NCBI taxonomy): Eukaryota > Metazoa > Arthropoda > Insecta > Diptera > Culicidae > Aedes > Aedes aegypti. The sequence goes on from NW_018734471.1 coordinate 10,074, forward strand.
GCATGCTAGTCCGTTGTCTAGTGTGGTGCTTCCTTCAAAGGGCAAATCGTCCACTGGAAGCATTAACGTGTCGGTGTCTGAAAAAAAAAACGCCGCCTACGAAGTGCTATCTCAGATTCTCTTCCGTCGTCTATCACTTATAGCAAACGAGTTCGTGGGAAGTTATCAAGCAGGTTGCATCGACGGCCGCTCGACAACGGACCAGATCTTTTCCGTGCGGCAAATCCTCTAGAAATGCCGTGAGTATCAGGTCCCTACGTCTGTTCATCGATTTCAAGGCGGCATGTCATAGTATTGACCGTGTAGAGCTATGGAAGATCATGGACGAGAATAGCTTTCCCGGGAAGCTCACAAGATTGATTACGATGGACGGTGTGCAAAACTGCGTGAAGACCTCGGGCGAACACTCCAGTTCGTTCGAGTCTCGGCAGGGACTACGACAGGGCGATGGACTTTTGTGCCTGTTGTTCAATATTGCGCTTGAAGGTGTCATGCGGAGAGCCGGACTTAAAAGTCGAGGCACGATTTTCACGAGATCCAGACAATTTGTTAGCTTCGCGGACGACATGGATATTATTGGGAGAAAATTTGAAACGGTGGCAGAGTTGTTCACCCGCCTGAAACGCGAAGCAACAAGAGTTGAGCTGATGGTGAATGTATCGAACATGAAGTACATGCTGGTAGGCGGAACTGAGCGCGACAGGGCTCGCCTAGTAAGCAGTGTCACGATAGACGGGGATACCATCGAGGTGGTGGACGAGTTCGTCCATCTCAGATCCTTGTTGACGGCTGACAACAATGTTAGTCGGGCGCATCTTCAGTGGAAGCTTGGGCTTCAGAAAAAACTGCGGTCAAGAAAGATTCACCACCGCACCAAATGAACGATGTACAAAACACTCATAAGACCGGTAGTCCTCTATGTACATGAGACGTGGACTATGCTCGAGGAGGACTTGCATGCTCTTCAAGTTTTCGAACGCCGAGAGCTGAAGACGATCTTCGGCGGCTTGCAGGAGAACAGTGTGTGGCGGCGGAAAATGAACCACGAGCTCGCCCAGCTCTACAGCGCACCCAGTATCCTGAAGGTGGCTAAAGCTGGGCAGGGCATGTTGCAATAATGCCAGACAACAGCCCTGTAAAGATGGTGTTCGTCATGAATCCGGTCGGAACAAGAAGACGTGGGGCGCAGCGAGCTAGGTGGATTGACCAGGTGCACCAGGACCTGGAGATCGTGGATCTCAGTCGAGAATGGAGAGAAGCGGCCATAAACCGAGTGAATTGGCGAGGTTTTATCAAGCTAATTGATGTAACACCAAATAAATAAAATAATCTCCTAATAGCACCCTCGAGAGCAATGTTGAACAGTAAATTCTAAACTACCTCTCCTTGCTTCAATCCGTCGAACGTCATAAATAAGGTTGACGCCTCGTCTGCAATACGAACACTTGATTTCGAACCATCCAACGTTGCACGTATCGGCCTAATTAGTTTCGCCAAAAAAACATGTTCAGACATTATCTGCCTCAGCTCATATCTTTCCATTGTATCACAATGAAACTGTCTTGAAATCAATAAACAAATCTGCAAGTTCTACTACCGAAATTTATCTAAAATCATGCGCAAGATGAACATATGGTCCGCTGTCGAGCGGCTTTCATGAAAAGCAGCCTGGTGATCGCCGACGAAGAACTTCGACGAAGGAGCGGTCTCAGTCTGTTAAACAGGATGCGTGACAGTATTCTGTACGCCGAATTCTGTTGGGTAATTCTCTGTAATTGGCACACTCCAGTCTGTGCCTTTTCTTGTAGATTGGGCATATGAGGCCTTGCATACCTCCAGAAGTCCTCGGTGGATCGATTGGTTACAGTTGCTCACCTCCGTGCTTACGAAACTCGACCGGGATCTCGTCCTTCCCAGCAGCCGTATGTTCTTCAGTTCGCTGACAGCCTCATTAATCACAGCCAGAACGTCATCACCAATATTCATCTTGTTTCTCGCTACATTTTCATTTTCGCCGTTCAACAACTGCTAAAATTGCTCCTTCCACTTGGCAGCCACCGCCATATTGTTGGTCAGGTATCAGAAGGCCGGCTCCAAAGGCACGTTCCCCACCAGTTGGGAGATTTGTGCCATCGCCATATTTGAGCCTATTTCATCATCTACCCGATGGGAGAGGAAAGGGAAGGGAAAGATGGGAGGAAATAGGAGTGGGGTCCCTTGAAGAGGGAAGAACGCATAAGCGAAATGAGAGCATGTAGCTCCATACCACAATGGGTTCGAACAGCGCCCTAAAAAGGGCACTGCAAAACGCATGAGCGTAAAGAGAGCCTATAGCTCATTACCACAGCGGGTTAAGAATAACAGGATGTCCTGAAGATTCAGGCTTCTGCATTCAGTTTCACTTAATAAGTGTTTACCAAGTAATTGGAATCGCATTTGCGCAAAAACTGGAAATCAGGTGATACGAAGTTCCATAATCGGAGTCACAACTATCACACACAAATGAGTCAGCACGCTGAATATTTGCCATGTGATAGTTGAGTCGGCAGTGGCCTGTCAACGCTCTGACCAAGAGACTGCAATTCTGCTTTGACAGATTTGTTAAATACTTCGCCACCTTTGGAGATGGCTCAGTAATATACAATTTTGTTTGACGACACGACTCCAAACTATTCCAATATTGCTTGTGCTGAGTTGCCGCCCAAGAGTTTATCTGAAGCTTCACCCAGCACTTCGAAATTGGAATAGCCGGCTCAGGGCCAATGAAGTCATGCGATGCTCCATCGCGAGCTAGCTCATCAGCCAATTCATTTCCAGCGATGGAAGAATGGCCAGGTACCCATACAAGGTTTACAAAGTTGACTGAATTCAGTTCCTCAATTTGAGTTCGACATGCGATAACAAGCTTCGACCTTGAGTTGGCCGAAGCGAGAGCTTCTATAGCAGCCTGACTATCTGAACTGAAGTATATGACTTTACCCATTACGCGCTGTTGAAGTGCTGATTGCACTCCACACATAAGAGCAAATATTTCCGCCTGAAAAACGGTGCAGTTTCTACCAAGTGAGTAAAACTGATTCAGCCTTAGCTCACGAGAATATACTCCTGCACCAGCTCTACCTTCAAGAAGGGAGCCATCAGTGTAACATACTATATTGTTTGATATACTTCTTTCCAAATAGCCAGACGTCCACTCTTCCCGTGAAGGGAATTGTGTGGTAAATGTCCTGTAAGGAAAGTTACAAGCAATTGTGAGATCACTTGGAGCAAGGACAATGTTGTCCCAATTCACCAAAAGTGGAAACAACGAAGTGTGTGTAGATCTACGATTCACTGGATTTTTCTCCAGTAGATCCAGTACCCATAAACGGTAAGAGCAAGAAAGTGCTTCTTGTTTAAGATATATGTGTAGTGGCGCAACATCGAAAAGGGCCTCGAGCGCTGCTGTGGGAGTTGTAGAGAACGCACCAGACATCGCCATCAAGCACATCCTTTGGAGATGGCCCAATTTTGATTGGATTGTTCTCACTTCGCCCTTTTGCCACCACACAAGACATCCATATGCCAATATTGGTCGAACAACTGTTGTGTAAATCCATTTGATATATTTGGGTTTGAGGCCCCAAGTTTTACCAAAGGTTCGCCGGCATTGACCGAAGGCCATACAAGCTTTTTTGACTCTGAAATCAATGTGAGCTGTCCATAAAAGTTTGGAATCTAGAATGACTCCGACATACTTTACTTGATCAGTCACATTAATCTCAGTGCCAAAAAGACGTAAAGGTCGAATTCCATCGCGGTTTCGTCTTTCCGTAAAAAGAACAATAGATGTTTTATTCGGGTTAACCGAAAGGCCATATTGGCGACACCAACTCTCGACTACCTGAAGAGCACTTTGCATCAGGTCGAATAGGGTGCTTATGCACATACCAACTATCAGAGCTAGATAGTCGTCGGCAAATCCATAAGTTGGAAAACCGCAATTATTGAGTTGCCTCAATAGCGTATCTGCTACGAGATTCCACAAAAGTGGTGACAAGACTCCCCCTTGGGGGCATCCGCAAACACTCAATTTTCGAATCGCTGCTTGACGCAATGTCGAGAAGAGATGTCGGTTTTTGAGCATTTGATGAATCCAATTGGTAATCATTGTAGGTAGCCCATGGTTTCGTGCGGCTTCCAATATGGCATCGAAAGACACGTTATCAAAGGCACCCTCAATATCCAAGAAAACACCCAAGCACGATTGTCTCTGAGCGAATGCTTTCTCGATATCGTATACAACTTTGTGTAAAAGAGTCACAGTGGACTTTCCAGATTGGTAAGCATGTTGATTCACATGAAGAGGCATGTTTGCCAAATAAACATCACGGATGTGATGATCGATAATGCGTTCCAGACATTTCAGAAGAAAAGAGGTCAGACTGATTGGTCTAAAACTCTTCGCTGCCTCATACGACGCACGTCCTCCTTTTAGGATAAACTTTACAGTAATATCACGCCAGGATTTGGGAATGTACCCGGTAGCAAAACTGCTTACAAGTAGCTTTTTCAAAACATGTTTGATAGACTCAAATCCCTTTTGGAGCAGAACAGGATAAATCCCATCCGCTCCTGGAGATTTGAAAGGAGCAAAACTATTAAGTGCCCATTGAATCGATTCAGTAGTTACGATACTGCGAGCCGAGGCCAGAGACTCGTAACTACATGAAAAGACATTTGGTTCATCCGTAGATGCTATGTCCACACATCCGGGGAAGTGTGTATTGAATAAACATTCTAAAACTTCTTCATCGGAAGAAGTAAAGTCACCATTAGGTAAGCGAATTTCGTTCACTTGGAAATCCTTAGATTTTGCAAGAATTTTGTTCAACCGACTGACTTCACTCAAACTGGAAACATTTGTACAAAGGTTTTTCCAGCCGGATCGTTCAGCAGAACGAAGAGCCTTCTTGTAAGCCTTGCGAGCTGACTTGAACGACTCTGATCCAGCTGAACGGCGTCTGTTCCAACACCTTCTACATTGTTTCCTGAGTCTAGTCAGATCGGAATTCCACCATGGGGTCCCTCTTGTAGTCTTTACAGACCGCAGAGGACATGCTTCTTCAAAAGCTTCCATAATGTAGGATGTTGTAGTATCAACGGCATCATCCAGATCACTTGGATTTTCAGTGGACGGAGAATATCCATGAAATTTGGTCGCAACCAATTCAATGTAGAGTTCCCAGTTTGTTGACCGGGGATTCATAAAACGCAAAGTCTGCGCAGTTACATTTGAATGTTCAAAGAAGATGTAGCGATGATAAGATAATGATTCCTCATCTGATACATGCCAATTCGTCAACTCGTGACTGATTCTATTCGAGCAGAGCGTTATGTCTAACACTTCTTCTCTATTAGAAACCATGAAGGTTGGGCGATTGCCTATGTTAAGTAATCCAAGGTCTGTACTACTTAAGTATTCCATCAGACTGGAGCCTCTCAAATTGATATCCGAGCTGCCCCAGATGATGTGATGAGCATTGGCATCACTGCCCACAATCAGCGGAAGGCCTTTTGTTACGCAGTGTACGACAACTCGTTTGAAGTCATCCGTTGGGGATGGTTCATCATGTGGTAAATATACCGAACAATAGACGTATTTCCTGTTGAGGTCACCAACAGAAACATCGATTGTGACAGCACATACATCTCTGGTAGTTAACTCAGAAATGAGTGTAGCAACGATTGCTTTATTAACGAGCACGCATGCGCGGGGCATGGAGCGCGAGTTTGCCATTTCAAGCTTGCTAAAAGCGGCAAAAACTGGGGTCCACAAGGTTACCTAGATAGAAGTTCCCTCTACGAAAGTAGGGTTCTTGAACTAGCGCCACTTGGGCTGCACCATTTTGCATGAGTCTGCAAAGATTGATCGTTGCTGTTCTTTTATGCTGAAGATTGATCTGAGCTAACCTAACCGTAGCCACTACCCAAACTAGGCAGGATTAAGCTTTTTGCAATCTCAGCACGAAAAAGACCAGCAACGAAAAAACCAGATCGGTATCTATTTAAAGTCGCCAAAGGCGAAAGAGCACAGAATACACTGTGTAAAACGCATAATGCGAATCCATATAGGTGATAATTTAAATTAAATGTCAACATATTCATAATCCCACCCTTATTAAGCCTCAGGATAGAGACTGAAGAAGGGCAGCCGATTATCTCGGAGAAACACAAGGTCACCTGCACCATTGCTCCGGGTAGCACAGGAAGGACTCAATACTGTGGAGGGCGCCCTGGTACCCCACAGGCTCCGTTTGCGGTTAGGTTTTATTTAGACCCCCCTAACCATTCATTCTTAGGCACGGTACGCATCACACCATAAATTAGGGGTCACCTGTGAGGTGGACTTTTACCACCGGAACAGGCAGTCCGTAGTGTTAATTCTTAGCAAGTTGAAACAACCGCTACCGACACTACCGCGGCTATCTAGGCTGCTCGGGAAAAGGAAGTTAATATTGATGATTAACTCCTGACGTGCCCAAGCAGCCAACAGTTGCTTACAGTTGCTCACCTCCGTGCTTACGAAACTCGACCGGGATCTCGTCCTTCCCAGCAGCCGTATGTTCTTCAGTTCGGTGACAGCCTCATTAATCACAGCCAGAACGTCATCACCAATATTCATCTTGTTTCTCGCTACATTTTCATTTTCGCCGTTCAACAACTGCTAAAATTGCTCCTTCCACTTGGCAGCCACCGCCATATTGTTGGTCAGCAAATTCGTCTCTCGATCATCGCACATGGCGAGCACTGGTAAGCTATTGCGCCACACGTCATTGACCGTTGCATAAAATCTCCGCATATCGTTCCGGTTCATACTAGATTGAGCGTCAGATACCACACTTTCGTCGTGCTGCCTTTTCTTTGTGCGTTGGATTCGCTTTTCTTCAGCTCTCGCTGCCCTTTACCGCTGTCTGTTCTGTCGAGCATTCAGGTTCTGGTGATATTCTTCACGTCTGTCACTCTCTGGCACTCTTCATCGAACCAATCTATTCGTCTTCGTCGTTGACCAGTGCCAATCACATTCCGCGCCCTTGTGGTCACCGCTTCATGTATAGGGTCCCATAGGCTGCTTACATTTCCAGAAATGTTGATTCATTTCAACTGTTCGTCTAGCTGCTGGCAGTACTTTGCAGCTACCCCATCCGTCGACAAGCGTTGGATATTGAAGCGCATCGTTCTTTGATTTCTGGAACTCGTGACGCAGGATAACCGCGCTCGAGTTTTAGCAACAACGTGATAATGATCCGAGTCGATATTACGGCCTCGACAGGTTTTGATATCTATGTCATTTGAAAAGTGTCACACATCAAATAACACCATTCTGTAATATAACTTATATTTACAGTTAAATTTCGTAAAACAGTAGTTAACACCAATTTCCATACATAATGCCTAACCTAAACATGTTGCTATAAAATGGTATCAGTGAATTCAATGTGTAAGCAGTCTCACGTTGATAAAAAAAAACAAACAAAATTTGTTTGTGATTTCCAATCATCTTTAAATCAAAAACAAAACAGTTGATAGTAGGAACGCAATTCTTTAGCTTATCTCTTTACACGAAAATCTACATACTTAATTTCTGATTTCTGATATATATTTAGTAGGGGAAGGTGGTCCAATTCGGACCCTGTTCTAATTAGGACCATCGAACATTTCTCAATACTGGCGCTATTGTAAAGATCGTGTGTACCGTTTTTCTATCCACCGTCTGCCTAGGATCTAACACAAAACATTTGACGCCTTCCACTTAATTCGTTTGATTTTTATGTTAGTTTGTTGTTTTGAAGTGCTCTAGTGTGGCTATCGGTTTAGCATTATTCCAAGCCTCTGGAATTGAACAATAATTCTCCAATCTTTCTGTGTTATTTCATAATCGAATCCCCCAAGCCTAAACTTTCATCTGACCATATGGTTTTCAAATGTCTATGCACTGTTTGTGCTCAACAAGTTTGAATATATCAAAATGTGTATTGGTCCCAATCCGGACCTTTTTGATGTGGTTCAATACGGACCTCTTGATTTTCAACGAACGAAGTCTATTTAAAAAGCTCCAATCCGTGAAAGTCTTCTCGACTTGCCAGAAAATCACAAGAAGTTGTAATATTTATGGATGGTGCCTTTGTTCCTGTTGCAGTAAAGTAAAAGTCTTCGAAAAATCTATGAAATACGGTAGTCAACAAAAAAAAAGTAATCAATAAATCAGCTACTTGAAAAGAATCTCTATTAATACCACTGTCTATTTTGGATACAGCGTTACAAAATTTGAATGGCAATACGAAACAAAAAACAAAACGTTTACGAGTGCTCAGAACAATACAATCAACTTTCTCTTACCCAATATAATGTTTTTTTTAACATGAAAATAATCACCTTAATATAGCGTATTTTGACCCTAAAATGTATGGTATGTGTATACTTCTCCAACTCGATGTCCCAAGATTCGATGCTATCTCCTTCAGTTTCCCGAACAAGTTAACCTTTTCAATTCAGATATTTTCATGCCATGATTCTCACTCTTTCTCTATCTTTATTAACGAGATTTTAAGCCCTGAGATTGTTCATCTCGGTACCAACGGCTTTACCTTCTCTTCCGAAGGAAGTCGTCACAATAACTTTTTACATCATACGTGACTACCCTTGGGGATGGGATTCAATCCCAGGTCCTCGGCGTGAGAGTCCGTGTTTTCCAACAACTACATCAAGTTCGTCACTGATATGATTTTTATTTGTTGAAATTTTACTATATTTTAAGCAAAAATGGCTTTTTATAATGTTTTTTTTGTCAAAATAACAAAAAAACTCCATAATTTTAAAACATATTTCTTTTATTCGATAGGTCCGATAATCCAACGTTCAGTTTAAATAGAGTTAGGGAAAGTTCACTGTAACTAAATTTTGAATTAGTTCAGATTTCAACGCATGTTTTTTAATAAAATTCACATTTTTACTTGAGCTGGTTCTGACTCGAACTAAATTAGAAATTTTTCGCGCATTGAATTAATTTGTTATGCTTGCGCTATTAAAGAAGTTCAACAAGCTTCGATCCAAATTATTCGGTGTTTAATTTTATAACTACCATAGCAAAAAAAACGATAAAATATAGGGTGGTCCGAATTAGAACATGCGGGGTCCGAATTGGAACAGGGTTGGTCCAATTCGGACCTTTTGCAGAACTTCGTTCAAACATGTCTAGCCATGTCCTGGTAGGAGATATCACAAAACTCTCTGAGACAAAAGTCCGCGCGCTAAATCAGGCTTTCAAGAAAACATAAAACTTTTCATGCCGTACATTCATGCTGAAAAGATATGGCCAAAAAAACTGTTACTAGGTCCGAATTGGACCATGTTCCCCTATATATTAATATTATATTTAGTATATTTTTAGTTATTTTAAAGCAGAAATCCATTGAGCAAAACAATAATGAGAAAATATATAGACTTACATTAAATTTTGATCTTAGTCTTAGTTTGAAATATTTCGAAGACTCTAAAGGTGAATTCTTCAAGTATGAAGAGCCGACTTCTAGATATTTCTTAAGTTAGGACTTACAGCCTTTTTTAATTGTCTGATATCGCACACTATTCTCCATATCCATAACAAAAAATCTTTTTTAAAAACCTGTCTAATTTTCACGTTATGAAAATTTTTATCTATTCTTCAAGTTTCTGCCAAGTAAAATATCGAAGAACTTCAAAACTTTTCCGGAAAAATTTAGCTGCCAATACGGTCCTTAAATATTCGATAGAATCTTTTTTTTTTTAATAATGCGATAGAGCGTGTGCTTACTACTACATTGTCAAATTTTGATTTTTTTTTGATCATGTTTGACGTTAGTTAGTCGACAAAAACGCCACAGGGGTTCAACTTCTTAACAATGCGAGTGTTCCTATGTGACATTTCGGAAGGGATACTGAAAACAAAATACACCCAAAACTAGAGTTTGAACTAAGGGGTGTGGCAAAATTTGAAACATAGGAAAAAATGGTTTTTGAAACTTGAACCAAAGAGAAACATGTGATTCTAGCTAAACTTACGCGTTTGGTACTAAAATTGGGATAGGGATTTAGACCTATTGTATCAGGTATTGTCTAAAATTTCATCCAGAAATCTATCCAGTCATTTCGATAAAATTTATAAAAAAAAATCCTTTTGATTACATTTTCCCTGAAGGAAATTTCAAGGGAATGTAACCTCAGATTCAAGAAAATATATCTTCAGGTTTATCTAAAGATTTTTTTAGTGTTATGCAAGTTTTTTTTACGAAATTCAAATAAGTCACCCAGAATCAGTCAAAATTTGGTCAAGACTTTTCTTAAAAAGTACAAGTAATATATGCATACACTGATATTTTCGGAATCCCTCCAGAAGCCTTGCGGCAAAATATTTTGAAAATTTTCGGCATTGAAGCCTAAAGTGTTTCACAAACAAAGTTAGACTTTCGCCTCCTTTTGGACAATATATTTTTGAATTGACATTAGCAAATTTCAGTTTAATTTACCTCTGACAACCATTTCAATTTCGGCACATTTTAAATAAATAGTTTTCTTCCAAACAGCAGCGTGAAAGTTATTAACAGTGCATTAAAATTCGCGTAAATTGAATAATGCCAGAATCAAATAGTTTGAATTTTACTTGAGAAAAATTTGGTAACAAATGTTTGAAAACTTTGCCAACACTTAACTTGCAATGCAAAAACATTAGTTATCTTTATAAATTAATAAAGTATGACGCAAAATAAGATAAAGGAATTTAAAGAACTGTGATCTAATGCAAGAATCTGCTTTTGTGTATCAGAAAGAATGACACTAACTACACAGCGTAACAAAAATGACTTTTTTACGTGTTCCCAGGATTAATCCATGTGGCCTTCAGATGATTGGGGTTGCTGAATCTGATGCCGTTTTCAGAATATGTCCAAGGCTGTGACGTGCCTGTAAGCCAATTTGTATAAAACATTGTTTTTGTTGATGTTGACATAAAATTTAAACTATGATTTTCCAAACTTTTTTTGTTATCTATCCACTAAGCATGCAAAATATGACTTTAACTTTCATTTCAGATATAATTTGGTTTAAGTTTCACGATTAGATAAAGTTGATATTTTCAACATGCTTACAGTCTCCATACGCTTCAGTCTCCCAATCTTCGTTTCTGTTCATATGTCGAAATACAATACTTTTCGAACCATCAAAAAATAACTTTGAGCATTAAAAGTATAAAGAACTTTGTTGATAAGTATTGTTATACCAATAAAGTTTGAATTCTATGGCAAATTCAGCAAATAATTGCAATACAAGCTGATAAACTTGCATGCAAGTTGGCTGAAATAGTCAATATCTCAGGAACTAGTCGTGCTATGATATTTCTGAAAACGGCAATGGATTCAGCAACCCTTAATTAAGTAAATAGCGGTACTTTGGTGCTTGGACCATAAACGTTTACTTAAAGTGTTCATTGTGTCCCTAATTTCCTAATTAAAATGCAGAACCGCAGATATTAAACAGTTGAGATATATTTGTTTTGCAAATTTTAATTTTTTATGAGATAATGCATTTCTTACTTATGTAATAAATTGCCCTTTGTTTTGTTCAAAATAAATATTTCGAATCATGGAATTCAAATTTCTAGTACGCATTGGATATTTTTCAAACACGATTATTCTACAGAAATCGTGGAAAAGCGAAAAGAACATGAATCATAAAGATAGACCAACTTCCAATAAGAAGGCAATTCAATGTAGAAGAAAAGGAAGCTCGTATCGTGCGAACGTGAACTCATTTAGCTTTACAACACTTGTCGCATCGTTCCGCTATAGTCCTAGTAACTTGCCCAAGTGCTTCATCAGCTCTTCGTAGCTGATATACAAACAACTAGAAAAAATAGAATCTTCACATATGCAGCCCACACAATATGGCCCGCGCGCACTAAACAGTCAGTAGTGAGTGGTGGAAATGCAACAGAGTCAACAAACATCACCGTCGTCAAAGCCAAGCCCGGTAGCTGCAATAATAGCAATATCAACGGCAAACGCACGAGTCAGCCACCGTTTTGTAGGTCAATAGTTGTGATTGCGTAAAGGAAACTATCGCGCCTCGGTACAGTATGTGTCTAGGCGGATTAGACTGGTTCAAAATTCCACAGTTATTAACAGAGAGCTTTCTTTGCCAAGGTTGACATGTTTGCATTCGTATATTATGTTGAAGTTAAGATGATACGCTAAGTCAGTTATTACAGAAACTTATTTGAAACCTGGATCTAAACTCACAAGAGATCCAAACTTTTTTATGTATCGTAATGATAGGCGTATAAAACATCAACTTTTTTCGTCATTTGAAACTTTGGGTGTTTCTTTTAAAACACAGCTTGGTAAATATACTTTCATTGCTGCCTGTTTGTGTTTCCAATGCACTGGGCTGCAAATTAATTTGCTTCAAAATAACTTGCAGAAATTGACTCGCAAGTGACTTTAATGTAAAACATGAATTGCTTCTCAATCCTACCAGCTCCACTTTCAATTATTTTCGAAACGACTGGAATACTTATGAAACATACATCGATAGTAATCTTGATGCTTGATGTTAACATTTGAAAGTTAATGTTGAAAGCGCGCATGGGAACGTCTTGGCGTGTTATTCGAATAACACTACCAAAACAGCTTAAACAAATTATTACGTATGGCGAAATAGGGAACTACTATGGCCATTAGAGTGATGCAAATTTTGAAATTTGGCTCCCCTATGCTTAAACGACTTATATTACGGTATAAAGCATCCTCGCAAATTTTGGAATGAATCGGAAGAAATTGACTGTGCACAGGTCATTTGAAATTTATATGGAGATTACTATGGAAAAACGCCATCCTTTTGTGTTCAGCCCTCTATCTCTTCGTCTAATGTTTTATCGAAAAGTGAACACAATCTTCTGATATGAAATCCTTTCAGCTACAACTTTGCCGAATACCACATTTTGAATGGACGTCAGGATAAATTGCTATTCGAAACCATAAACTGATTATGCATTTTGCATGCTGAACAAACTGCCCGACAGGCAACAGTGGTGCTCCTGGTGGGTAGAATAGATCAAAGTAATCCAGGCTACTATGTTCTTCAGCAGAAAAGCAGTGTTGCTATGAAAATAAGTGAATGATCAACTCAGCATGGTTTAGACTTTGTTATCAATAAGAACAAATCATCCTTACGTCCCATCAAAATGTGGTCTTCGGCAAAGTTGTAGCTGGGAAGATTTCACAAGAGAAGAGTGTGTTCACTTTTCTATAGATTATTATTTCGAGCAGTTAGAGGACTGAACACAAAAGCTTTGCCTTTTTCATAGTAATTTCCATATAAACTTCTAATGGCGTCTGCAAAACCAAACTTGTTCCAAATCACTTCAAATTTTGGGAGAATGATTTTTATCATAATTGACACCGTTTAAGCATAGGGGAGCAAAAATTTCATAATTTGCATCAGTCTAATGGCCATAGTAGTGTACCCAGCCTTAATAATAGTTCTTCCGAAAATTGTCGTAAATTTTCTCGTGGGAAATGAAGATTTTCAATTTTGAACCTAGTATATTTCCTCTACTACTAGTTCGCGGATCAGCCTAATCCTAACAAAGACACATGCACACTATTCACATGAGGAACTTATGCTATTCCTAAACTATCGCACGATGTACATAGTGCATATTGCAGCCGCCGCCGACGTGTGGTGTGGTTTTAATGCCAGGCCCGCCATTCGACGTTGCTACTGAAGCGACCCAGGGTGCCAATGACTATCTAGAAGCGCGCTCGTGAATTTCAAATGAAATACACATTCACCCCATTGCTACTTCTGTTGATGTTGTTGCTGATGATAATGATGAGGAAAGGCTTCCGGAGGTGGGGAACCCGGCGAATCACTTTTCGGAACTTAATGCATTTTGGGGAGTGCTGCTCGTTATGAGTATCGCATCGGAATCGATTATGTTTTACGACTTGTTATGGGATTCGTTTCGATTTCAGTTGAGTTGCGGCAATTTGTTTGTTGAAAACTACCAGGCGGCCTCATCAAACAGGGGGAATGTGTGTTGATGTGAGTCGGAGAGGTGCCTGTTCTAATGTTTGAACTGAATTAGGAGGAATTAAACGTCAAATTTGTGGCCATCGAGTTCTCTGGGGAGGAAGATAAAGCATATGGTAATTCATTTACAAGGGCCCAGATAGCTGAAGTGGTGAACGCGCAGCTATTCAGCAAGTCCAAGCTGAGGGTCGTGTGTTCGAATCCAGCCGGTCGAGGATTTTTTCATTAAGGAAGTTTCCTCGACTTCTTAGATAATTGAGTATCTTCGTGCTTGTCAACGATATACACATGGCAAAATAGTC
>NW_018734472.1:0-41369 GCF_002204515.2 Aedes aegypti
GAGAGATAAGCACCCCAGATAAACATCTATCCCCAAAGTGGGAGTAGTAATCGGTTCCCCAGGGTTCCCCCGGGGGGGAAAAAGGGAAAAAGGAGGGTGGCCCCCTTAGGAAACCTGGGACGGAACTTAGATTTTTAGAAAAATTCATTTTTCTGTTACTTCTTCAATAAATACAGCTATTGAATACTATTGTTTTTCTTATTTTTGAATAAACATCAAAAATCCCTGCAATGAAGTTCGTAACATGTTCTTTTTTTCGTATTGCGCCGTAAAAAAGACTAGTTTATTTGTCTGAACTGAATGACTGAACTGAACTGAACTGAACTGAACTGAACTGAACTGAACTGAACTGACTGAAACTGAACTGAACTGAACTGAACTGAACTGAACTGAACTGAACTGAACTGAACTGAACTGAACTGAACTGAACTGAACTGAAACTGAACTGAACTGAACTGAACTGAACTGAACTGACGAACTGAACTGAACTGAACTGAACTGAACTGAACTGAACTGAACTGAACTGAACTGAACTGAACTGAACTGAACTGAACTGAACTGAACTGAACTGAACTGAACTGAACTGGAACTGAACTGACTGAACTGAACTGAACTGAACTGAACTGAACTGAACTGAACTGAACTGAACTGAACTGAACTGAACTGAACTGAACTGAACTGAACTGAACTGAACTGAACTGAACTGAACTGAACTGAACTGAACTGAACTGAACTGAACTGAACTGAACTGAACTGAACTGAACTGAACTGAACTGAACTGAACTGAACTGAACTGAACTGAATGAAACGCGAAACGAAACGCGAAACGAAACGAAACGCGAAACGAAACGCGAAACGAAACGAAACGCGAAACGAAACGCGAAACGAAAACGCGAAACGAAACGCGAAACGAAACGCGAAACGAAACGCGAAACGAAACGCGAAACGAAACGCGAAACGAAACGCGCGAAACGAAACGCGAAACGAAACGCGAAACCGAAACGCGAAACGAAACGCGAAACGAAACGCGAAACGAAACGCGAAAACGAAACGCGAAACGAAACGCGAAACGAAACGCGAAACGAAACGCAAACGAAACGCGAAACGAAACGGCGAAACGAAACGCGAAACGAAACGCGAAACGAAACGCGAAACGAAACGCGAAACGAAACGCGAAACGAAACGCGAAACGAACGCGAAACGAAACGCGAAACGAAAACGCGAAACGAAACGCGAAACGAAACGCGAAACGAAACGCGAAAACGAAACGCGAAACGAAACGCGAAACGAAACGCGAACGAAACGCGAACGAAACGCGAAACAAACGCGAACGAAACGCGAAACGAAACGCGAAACGAAAACGCGAAACGAAAACGCGAAACGAAACGCGAAACGAAACGCGAAACGAAACGCGAACGAACGCGCACAAACCAGCCGCGAAAACGAAACGCGAAAACAACAAGTCAGCATAGAACGTGACGAAAAACGAGAAACGCGAAAACGAAACGCGAAACCGAAACGCGAAACGAACGCGAAACGAAACATGTACGCGCCCGGGCGGGGGGGAAAAACGAAAGAAACCGCGAAACAGGCTCGAAAACGCGAAAACGAAACGGCGAAACGAAACGGAAAAACGAAACGCGACAAACGAAACAGAACGCGGAAACTGCGAAACGAAACGCGAAACGAAAACGCCTGCGAAAACGAACGCAAAAACGCAGTGAGGAACGCGACGTGCAAACGAAACAACGAAACGATATCACCAAAAAACGAAACGCGAAACTAAACACGCGAAAAAATACGTGAAAACAATAAAAAAACCCCCGCGAAAACGAAATCCGTGAAACGAAACGCAAATCGAAAACGTGAAACGAAAACGCAAATGCGAAACGCGAAACGAAACGCGAAACGAAAACGCGAAACGAAAACGCAAAAACGCGAAACGAAACGCGAAACGAAACGCGAAAACGAAACGCGAAACGAAACGCGAAACGAAACGCGAAAAACCGAACGAACAAACCTGAAGTGAATAGATGATTTTAAAGTTTCCATTGTTTAAATTTTCCAAATTAAGTTACTCCCAGTCCTTATATTCGACTCGCCTCTCGCAGTCTGTCTGTATGTTATTCGTTTACTCATTTGATTGCCCCGCTGATGAGAGTGAAAGTTCATAAAATGAAATTGCACACATTTGCGCCAGTAATGACCCAATCAAGTGCCGTGTCGATGAAAGTTCTACTTTGGGCATATCTCCCTAAGTACGTTGAGCCAAAAATAGCAAGACCCCTTTTCTGGAGTCATAAAGATCTAATTGCCCATCAGACACCTGGAATTATTAATAATGCATGGAGCCCCTGCTTGCTTGGTGATTGCTGTCCGAACACTCTCTTGTTCTGTGCATGTTGCACATGTACTGGCCATGAAAAGTCTTTCTAATATTTTATGATCCCCTTGACTATATGAGAAAGGGGCCGACCAAAGTTCGTTGGCTTACAGTTTTTGATGGGTTCGGCTTAGCAAGTGGATGATATCTAGATGGATGCAAAGACAGGCTTCTAGAAGCTTAAAAATTTATGGTCTGCATGGTCAGAAGAATTTTAACGAGATAGGATCAGAAATCAACTAGCATGACCGGAATGATTAGAAAGTTCACTTTCATCAACAGTTGTTTCAACTGCGTATTAGGCTTAGCATTAATCGCCTAAAATGAAAAAAAAAAAAACAGTCGTTTCATACAGTGTCTAACAAGCTGCAGATAGCCTTGCAAAACTGATTTCCAAGGTGATCAGATATGTATTTTTCATAAAGACTTCTTTCTAGTAACGTAACGTCAGAAAAAGAAGCAAGTTGATTTCTGGTTTATGATTGTTATAAGCTTGCTGTTTTCTTCTGGTTGGGAGGGATGATAGTAGTTGACACTTTCAAAAGTAATTAGATGAAAAATTACATAGAATAAGCTCACCATTGTTTCTTATTTCCTATAGGATTTGATATGTTGCTCATAGCTCAAACTGCGGTCAATTTCTGGAACAAGTTGAGTCTAGTACGCGACACTGAAAACGGCCTTACAGTTGAGATCGAAATATGCGTGTCTGTCAAAGAGTACAAACTCTAGTGGAATTAAATGGTTTAGTACTGAATTCGGTTTTTCATTTACTTTAATCTTTTTTTTTTTCAAATGACGCATAGAAAATGGAAAAAGTTGTAATATGGGCTGTGTGAAAGAAGAAATGAAAGAGGCGAACTACATTTATATGATCAGCTGCAAATATTGTTAAATGTTACTATATTAGTTAGGATTGGATGTGGTAGCTCTATGGTCACTTCATCGTAGCCAACAGCCCCCAATCATCGCCGGTCTCTGAAGGAGTTATCAACATTATGGACCCACTTTATTATGACACATTACGTTAAATTGCTTCATTCCGCTTCTTTTATTGAGCCATTTTGTGCATCCTTCCTGGCCAGCCGTTTCGAGCCGTTAACAGAGTCTCTGGTGTCGTCAGTGCCATATCGACTGCGTATCATCGCGTCAGCACGTTTCCTTCGGGGAAGACACTCGATATTTTCCATTCGTTTAAAACAATTTTCACTCGGGGATTCGAAACCGAACAAGACTGGAGAGGCATTATTTTCACGCTGGCGGTATTTATTTTGAACGTTTATAGAAGTTTCCCAATCCTAGCCATTATGGGACGAACTCCACAAAGTGGCCATCAAATTTACTTTTTCAATCTGAGGACGTTTCGCATCATTAGAGAACGATGTACAGTAATGGACAATAGATATGCAATTTTCCCGATGTTAAATACAAAATGAACAAATTTGGTTTGCTAGATCTCAGTTATTTGTGCATCTATTAAAGAAAAGTTCATTAGAAATAACTTCAACTTCAAAAAATATATTTGGCGGGGATTTTTCCAATAATATGATCAGAAGCGTTTCCAGCTCAAAATACAAAAATTTATGAAATTTTCATACCTACAATCTTCAAGGTGAATGAAACTTTACGTATGTATAAGTGGTCAAAAAAGACATAACAAGATTTTTTTTAAATTTGAAGCAATATAACACAAAAACTATGCATGTTTATAAAATGGTTTTTTTCGAAGAAATTTCAGGCTATTTAGCTTAGCTTAGCTTAGCTTAGACTGACTACACATATCAATGGTTGCTATTCCGTGATTGACCGAAGTCAGTGAAAATGCACAAAGAATCAACTAGAAGTTCGGCTGGGATTGGCCATAATCTTCTTCAGTGTGCATAATTCAGTGCCTCTATTTATACATGGTCAATAACGGCGCCGGCCACGTCCTTGCAGTCAGGTGGGATTGGGGGAAGGAATGTTAGTGTATAACCTTTGCTATTTGAAGACCGTGTTTGCCTCTGCATCTCCACAAATGTTACTGGGAGGGATGTTTGTTAATGGAGAGGATCGTTGGGTCACAGGATTCACTTTGATAAGCGATTAGACCATGATAAATAATTATTTGTGAGATATGACTATGCTTATATGTAAATATAATATTTTCATTTGATATGAACAATATTTATGTAGAAAAAAATTATGCCGACACTTGAGGTGACGAACCTTTCAAAGTCTGTTGAATAGAGTGAACCTTTCGCAAGTCCACACTTGTAGTGTCGAACCATTCAAAGTTTTTTTTTGAATTACAAAAATTAAGGTAAAAAGAGGAAGGTGTTTTGAAAAAAAAATATTAGACAGAAATAATATGAATCAGAGTTTATGTCGACACTCACAGTGACGAACCATTCATAGTTTGTTGAAAAATCATATATACGTCCCACCGTTGTAACTATTAAAGCTGCAGTCATACATATTTTATAGATTTGAAATAGTAGCATGAAACGAGCTCACCAATTGCTCCGTCATCCTTGAGCAGCAACAATCCACTTTCAGCTTCACTCGTTTGCTCGGCTATGTAAAAGCACTCAGAGAAAAAAGGTGCGCGACCCGAGAGGGAAAACAACTGACGACTGTTCGGGCTTTCTTGACGCACTGCCCAGGAGCAAGCGTCAAGGTCGAAGGATCAAACACAACTAACGGATCACGCCACTTTTTCACTCGACCGACGCGCGACATGTTTGATCCTGCCCTCATCGCCGGCCCCCGCTGGAGCAAGCGTCAAAGTCGAAGGATCAAACACAACTCACGAAGAAATTTCAGGCTATTTATTAGAAAAACTTACAGTAAAAAGTGAATCATAACGTATCCTCTCAGGGGCCCAGATAGCCGTAGCGGTAAACGCGCAGCTATTCAGAAAGACCAAGCTGAGGGTCGTGGGTTCGAATCCCACCGGTCGAGGATCTTTTCGGGTTGGAAATTTTCTCGACTTCCCAGGGCATAAAGTATCATCGTACCTGCCACACGATATACGCATGCAAAAATGGTCATTGGCATAGTAAGCTCTCAGTTAATAACTGTGGAAGTGCTCACAAGAACACTAAGCTGAGAAGCAGGCTCTGTCCCAGTGGGGACGTAACGCCAGAAAGAAGAAGAAGAAGAACGTATCCTCGTTAGATTATACAAGCCAATTTTTATTAAAACCAGAAACTTCATTTTATATTTTCTCTAAAGAAAGTTTAAGGCTAGATTAATAAATTATTTATATATTTGGCTCCGAAAACAGATGTGTCCCTAAATTTCATATCAGTTTCATTGTAACATTTCTTTTTCTATTAATAACCAAAGTTATTATGAGTTTAAGCATAAAAATACAAGTTTATAACAGTTTTCCGAGTTCGAATGGTATGTCCAATGTTGTATAGAGCACTAAACGAAAATCATTTGCTGCCTGTCACTCTGTCATAGCAATAGTAACAACAAGTTGTTTACAAATTATGAGCAATATTTTAGTTAGCTACTGGATTCATAAATAATATATATAAACTTGGAGGAGTTTGTGCTTAGAAGGAGGTAATTCATAAACCACTTGATCATCTATGATGGTAGAGAGGGAGGGGGAGAGTTTTTGGTTAAAATCTATACACATTTTATTTTTTTGTATCAACAAAACTGCCGTAAATCGCAAGTCAATCCCACCTGTATTTTTGTCAAAATTTAGTTGATATCAGGTTTCAATATGTTTTCCTATGATCTTTAAGATACGCAAACGGGACAGCACATTTTGTTTGGTAAAATCAGGAAACAAACGCTAAGTCGGATTGTCCCATAATTAAAAGTTACCGCAAGTCAGTCCCATTATACGGGTTTCTGCACCATGTAACACAACAATGAACCATGTTTTGGTCAACTTTACATTGTTCTGGGAAGCGTATCGGCGTGAGAAGTAAACTGTGAAAGTTTAATTGAGATTCAAACATGTATCAATCTCTTGGATTTTTTTTTAAATTTTCATTTGGAAAACGAGTTCATAAACTTCTGAGTCCATTTTCTCAATGTCTACTTTTTACATATGGAACTGACTTGCAATTCACGGCAGAAAAGATCATCCGAAAAAATAAACGTGGCTTGTGGACAGCCCCAAACCAAGTTTTCATATGATCCAACATAGTTTAACAAGCAATAGCTTATTATCTTATACTTATTACAATGTTCTTTTGTCAATAGAATTGAAAATAAATCGTATAACTTATTTAATTTGTAGGGTCGATGCACCAATAGCCGCATAGCTAAGAACAAATATTCGTATAAAATCGAAAAATAACGCTAGCGTCATTATTTTTACATCATCTGAAAGCTTTTTATCTTGGTTTTGTGGGAAAAATATGAAAACTGCGAAAATTCATATGTTTGCATTTATTATCGCTTGTGCCATTACATGTGCCTATAGTAGCACTATTTCTAATTTCTGTTCCTATAGTAGCACTAGCATCACGGCGTTGGCAAAATACTAATCAAAACCGTATTTTTACAAAGCTTTTATATTTTTCCTTCAAAGTGTGGATCAAAAGCTTTCGTTTGATGTAAAAAAGTACTTAATTCATTAATTATTTCGTATAATAAAAAATAGTTTCTCTCAGTAGTGCTACTATAGGAACAATAGGTTAACTATAGGCGCAAGGCACTATGGCTTATCAGGTGGCCAATAATCAAAAAAGTGATGTGCCCCAAATTTCAATTCTCGTTCGCCATTTCATTGTTAACATGTCTGTTAAGAAATCCCCAAAATATTAGGGCATGATTTGCATTGCACACTCAAATATGAGGTGCCATAGTTGAGCCTTTGGGGAAAAACTTGTTTTTATTAACAAAAACTATGGTTTATTCCAATGAATATAACTTTTTTTCTATAATACTCACGTAAAATGTTTTTACACCATTTGAAAGCTTACAAAATAGGCTTCCTAAATTAATGAAAAGAATTAAAAAAAGCTTCAAAATAGTGGCTTTTATGATGTTTTTTATAAAGCGGTTAAAAAAAATCGAATAAGCTTATAGTTAACACATCGAGTACTTTTTTGTCCCAAGTTGTCCCAGGCTTAAATTCAGTTCCAAGGGTACTTTGAGATGTAAACTTAAGGATCGTGAAGAATTTAGCTGCACAAATTTGCACTTTTTTAATTTAAGGCTTTTTGAATTTTTCCAATTTTTTTAACCATTTTCTTTTGAAAACAGCTAAAAACTAATTCAGAAAATAACTGAGTTTCGCTAAATCATTCATATCATCATTTCTATGTAAGTTTTAATATTTATAATGGTTTTCACAACGTTAATCGCATAAATGGCTTATATGCATTATAAGTAAAAAAGTTTAATATTTCGCTATAGGCCCTATTCAAAAGTTAGTCTCGAAAACTTGTTTTTGAAAACAAAACATCAAATTTGTATCATAAAACTCATAAATACGACATGAGATGGAAAAAATATTTTTGGCCGCCAGTCTGTATGGAAACCGCCCATAGTGAAGGGAGCTCAAATTTTAAGCAAAACTAATTATTTCGATCATTTTTTGAACAAAATCAAGCTGTGTTTCAATGGTACTTAGATAAATAGCTCCTGACCTTCATGTCAAAAAAAATTTGAAAAAATTCATAGCAAAACGGCCGTAAAAAGCCACTAGTGCGACTATAGGGGACTGTCCACTAAGGGAACACTGACCCTACTATGTACATTTCAACATTTAAAAAGTCTCGGTTTGCATTACAAAATGACGTCATGCGATATATAGGTACGTTCTTGGCATAGTTTTGAACTGAGATCTGCCTTGTTAGATATTGAGATTTATGCTACAATCAATGACATCCTTTAAAAACAAAGCGTTTATTAATGAATTAAAGTTCGGCAAAACGGAACTTCCAAGGTTTCGAATTGCAAACCTAACAAACTTTCATTGTATTTTTCGTAGTATGGTTGCCAAATATCGGTGTGTGTCGCGGTAAAAACCGGACGTGATTATTTTTTTCCTTGTTTTGTTCATTTATAATTTTATACGGTATTTGAATGCTACTGCTGGGGCCCAGATAGCCGTAGCGGTGAACGCGCAGCTATTCAGAAAGACCAAGCTGAGGGTCGTGGGTTCGAAATCACCGGTCGAGGATCTTTTCGGGTTGGAAATTTTCTCGACTCCCAGGGCATCGTACCTGCCACACGATATACATATGCAAAAATGGTTAATTGGCAAAGAAAGCTCTCAGTTGATAACTATGGAAGTGCTCATAAGAACTCTAAGCTGAGAAGCAGGCTCTGTCTCAGTTGGGACATAACGCCAGAAAAAAGAATAAGAAATGCTACTGCTTTATTCATAAAAGTTCTAGTGAGAAGAAGTGATATAGTGATATGACTTTTTTCACTGTATTTTGGCTGCCACAGTGTACACGACGAAGTGTATTTTTCCGCCCGGACGATTCAAACTAGAGATGGGCAAAACGGTTCATTTCAATGAACGGATCCGATACGAATCTCTCATTTTAGTGAACCGGATCTTTTGAACGGTTCAGTGGCTCAGCGGCTCGCAAAAGAAGAGCGAACTGAACCGAGCGAACGGAAAAACAGCAATTCATTCTCTGTAGCGCGACAACGACGCATGTCTTTTTTTTCGCATTTTATCTCTCTCATACTCTCTCATCTTTCGCATTTTTTCTCTCTCATACTTCTCCAAAAACTAACGATACACTTGGACGAATTCCCCTCCCCGAACCAAAAACAAGAAGCAAACAATGTTCTTGCTCTTCAAGTTGGCTCTTTTTCTTTATCTTTATCTTTATCTTCCGGTGTGCAAATGGGCGGGGCAAATTCGTCTGTCTATACTGAGAACGCAGAGAGCACGGTGCAGCAAAAAACTTTGCTTGCATGTCTGACTTGGCGCGCAAAGCTAGGCACGTTTCAAGTATAATAAAACCGAGAAACAAACGATGGAGAATATAGGAAAAGAATCGGTTCGTTCTTCTTACGGGTCATTTTTTGTCTGATCCGTGCTGATCAAATGAACCGACTCTCGCCAAAAAAGAGCCACGGATCACTAATTCTTTTGAGTGATCCGAATTTTTTGATCGGCTCCGATTCTTTTTGCCCATCTCTAATTCAAACGGCACATAATTTCACTAAATCCGGTGAGTTTGTTCCATTTTGTATGAAACGTATTATTTTAGAAATCGGAATGGTATGCAGCGGTTAGTTTTCGCGGAGCTGAATGATGTGTTTTGTCGCCTTGCGAAACAGGTTTTTTTTCGTCCATTTCGGAGATTGTCATTTTGTTCGGTATGCGCGTGCGGTCGAAATATTGTTAGCTAGCGACAGAGCGATATTTTTTCTTTAACATTTTTTGACCACGTATTGAGATCGTGTTTTTTTTTGTACTTTTTTACGATCCGATAGTCCTGGAGGGAACGGTTTTGCTTGTTTTTACTTCTGATCATAAATAAAGACCTGACTTATGGAAGCTAAAGTATCGCGTACTGCATAGCCCTACTAATTATTTATATAATAAATTAAACATATGTTTTGTCTTTTGATTGCCGGAATTCACCCATCCCAATCTCCATCTCCGTAACATTTATGAGGGTTTCGCTGAGTCGATGGTCTCTAGCTAAGTAAGCGCTACATCAACATTTCCTCCCCTATTCCCAGTTACGGTAAAGATGAGCGTGGCCGGAAATAGCGAAATTCATGATTTTGGGAATATTGTTCATAATAGGACCAAGGTTTACTCCCCAGCCTTGTTCCTGAAAGCAGTATGGATGAGATTATCAAATGACACTTGAATGTTGCTAGTATCCAATCTACGAAGTATACCGTAACTACGCTAACGCTAACGTTATATGGTTGCGAAATATCTCAGCATACTCAATGATCCAAGGTAGAGATTTATTATTGTTTATAAATCATCTAATTCCGTGGTAGCCAAAGTATGGCCCGTGGGCCGCATGTGTCGTCTGGATCTCCTGAATGTGACAAACTTCGTACATTTTTTTCGTCAGGAGGCTGTACTAACCCTAAAGTTATTATGAATAGCACACTATCTGTTAGGACATCTATCTTCGATCAGAAATATAAGCGATTGAAAAATGTGCCTGAGCATCACTGCTAAATCCTGTCAAAACCGTCTATTCATTCCAAACACGGTATAAGTTTTTGCGACTACCTTGTCAGTTTATTTAGTAAAGGATAGCTCACCATTGAAGTCTAAGCATTGATCTTAAGACCAAACTGATGATTTTTCTTATAATAATTTACAATAACTACAACTTGTATAATGTCCGATTAAATTATTTGAAAAATAAAATGGCAAAATTACTAAAGGAATTTCTACAACAATAGATAATGGGAACGTTTGGCGAAAAATAAGGCTTAGTTCAAAACCGGTCTTTTCCAAGAATTTCAGCCGGGCTGACGTATTGATTAAAATCTAAACTAAATATTTTCAAGAAAAATCGTGTTTCGAAGTTTTAAGAAACTCCAAAAAATATTAAACTTATTTCCAACAGATTTGCAGCAAAATTGTTGAAGGAAAAGGATTTATAAAAAAGCTTCGTTGAAATGCCTCTTGCCTTGAAGATTCCAAGTGCAGAGTAAGTTTGTTGAAAACATTCAATCTCGGAAATAGTTCAGTGTAAAGGTGAAACAGTTTGAAATCAACTTCTAAAATTGCCTTTTTTTTGTTTTTTTTTTTTTTTGACGATTGTCTGCCCTGATGCTAGGACCGTATTTGTCACGCATAGCCGATTTTTTTTCTCGGTCTATCGCTAGCTTTCAAAACGAATCATGTCTTTTTACTTCTCCCAATCCCCACACTTATGAGGATGTCGCTGAGTCGGTGGCCTCTTGTTTGAGATTGGATCAAGGAATACTCCCCATCTTTGTTCTTGAAAGCAGTCTGAATGAGATTATCAAAAAGAAACAAATGTTGCTAGTATACAATCTACGAAATATACCGTAACTACGCTAACGTTAACGCTAATTTCTTAAATTGCACTAAAACACAAATTGCACTAAAACACTAATGCACAAATCTTGTAAAGAAAACATTATACAACAGTGCATACATCTTTGAGCACTAGCAGAAAGCTTAAAATAAGAAGATCAGAAAAGTTTGCCAACTATTTCATCAGTTTAGTGCCTTAAAAAACGCAAGTAGGGGCACAAGTCGGCCATTGTGGTGGCCATATTTGGATGCCGAGATTTTTCACCTTAAAGGAAGCAGTGGAGTAACATTTTACAAAATGACTGTGGAGAGGACCGGGAATAATTAAAAAATTTGGAAAATTATCATTATCATTTATTAAGAAATAATTCTCGTGTAATTCTTATAGACTTTCTAGTAGAATTCTGGGGAACTCAGAAGCCAAGAAACTAATTCTGCTGTTCTGATGTAACTTTTTGAGAAGTTAAGTTTATTTAAAAAAATAAGTATTAATTGTCCTGTAATTATTTACCTCTAGAGAAAAAATAGAATTAATCACTTATCTTTCGTTGTTCCGTTTACAAATACCTTCAGTTTAAATTGTAATGGGTTTTTAGACAAGAATTTTGAAAGTTTTTCCGAACGAAAATAAGGCCAAAAATTTATTAAAGATTTCTCTAGAATTTCCTCAACATTTTTTTTTTTTTATTGCAAACAGCATTACTCTTGAAATCTGATATGGATATATAGTGATTCGGAGAGTAATTTTTAATCTTTAATAATCTTTAATAATCTAATTTTAAATCTTAGGACGACATACCAGAGGATACAATAAAATAACTCTAAACAAATTATTCGGAAGTATTTTACTTGTAAATAAGTATTAAAAAAAAAACAGTTGAACGAATCCTGCTAGAAATGTTTGAATAATTTAGAATTTTCTTAGGTACGATTGATTTTTTTTAGTTAAATATTATTTTCGAAAGAGTTTTGAAGGAATGCAGAAAAATCAATTTAATTTTAAGAGAAATCTAAAAAAACACGTTGCGAATTTTCTGTAAGTAAATGCAGATAGATTTGAGACGAATTTATCTGAGAAATCGCTTAGAATTTACCCAATTGAATCCTGTTTAATTTCTTATGAAAATCTTGGGAAATATAAAAAGGAATCCTTAGAGTAACATCTAGAAGAATAATTTAATGTTTTTTCAGGATGTCATTAATAATGTTTGCTGTGAATTTTTCAAGCAATCCTGGAACAATTTTCGAGATAGTTTTTGAAAAAATTGTTGCAGTAACCTCAACTGAAACTTTAGGAAGAACTTCAAAGGCAACGTTGGAAATATTGTTGGTGAAATTTATGAAGAATTTGTGGAAAGAGTTTTTGGTTGGCAATCTTGAAGACAATTTTGGTGAGACTCTTACAATTTCACGTCCTTTTTTTAAGAAATCCTCAGTTATTCCAGAAAATCCTGAACGAATCAATAATGAACAACAGGATGATATGTTAAGCTAACAATTGGAATTTATATGCAATAACTACGTTGAGGATCTTCCAGGAGAAAGAATTAAACGAATTTCTGAAGCATTTTCTGGTAGAATTCTTCGAGAGATTTTTAAAGCAAGTTGATACAGGTTCTTCGAAGAATTTTCTGGCATGATCAGAAAGTGAAACTTCAGGAAAAATCTGTTGAGTATTAACTACAAATCCCGGAAATGATGTTCCGTAGGAATCCCAGGATGCGCTCAGTAAAAACTGTTAAAGAAGTTCTTGGAGGAAGCACTGAAAAAGTACAGAAATAATTCATAAAGAAATCCCCGTGGGAGTTCTCAGACCAATCTTTTAAAAGTACATGTTTCAATATTTGGAAAGTTCGTGAAAAAATCTGGATTAGACAATGAAAGAATATTTTTCGTGGTAAAAATTTAAATTTACATATGCCACTGGTGTGCCGCGATATGAAACCAAATTACAAACAAATGAAATCAATGCATATCCATGTAAATTACGAAACTTGTGAAATTCGTGATTATTGCGACCGACATAACTTCTGTAAAACAGGAATTTGATAGGCTCCTTTAAGCCCAAAGCACAGCGAATAATATCTACCGGTTTACATTTCAGATGCCGAGAGTTTACCGGAGAAAAACACAAAACCAAACATGGACAGACATCAAAATGGCCGTAGCTAAGCGTACCGTCTGCAAGATATGCAGAAATTGGCATATGAGTTGACCGCACCTGTTCAACCCCAAGCTCAAGATGGCAGAAAGAAACTGGGTGGATGGGTTCCTGAAAAGAAATACAGATGCAGTATCTGAGGCCCGTGCAAGGGGTTTCAAAAAAGTATCTGTCAATGACTTTTACGATCTTCTCAAAAATACTTTGGATAGTAAACAGTTTCCGCCATCACGCATATTAAAAATGCTGATGCAACCGGAATAAGCAGAGTAGATTTATATATGAATAATAATTTTCAAAATAAATTAACAACTTCTCCACGATCGTAGGTTACACCGAAGAATCCATAATTGCCGCTAGGAGAGGAAAGAAGCAAGTAGGATCAAAAACTTCAGATGAAAGAGTGGTTTTGAACACTGCCGTTATGTGCATGTCCACGATAGGACAACATCTACTAACTGCAACCCTCCGGGGTTATGACCAGTGAAATTTTTCTTGATTGTTTCGATCATTTCATTGAAAGTTTTAACTCATCGGAACAGAACCCTGCTCTTCTCACAAAAAACCTGGCGTTTGCTGAAAAAGCTCGTTCACACTTTGTCACCGTTCTTGTGCTGCCCCCGCACTGTAGTAATAAATTACAGCCATTGGACTTGACTTTCACGGGGCCATTTAAATCCTATTATGCACATGCATCAGATGTTTTTATGCGTAGATTTCCCGGTCGAGTTATTGATATGTACGATGTCTCCGAAATAATCAATGATGCGTTCCTTCAAACCACTTCTGCCACTGTAGCAATTGTGGCTTTTGTAAAATGGGTATCAGGCCGTATGAACAAGAGATCTTCAATGACGACGATTTCGCTCCGTCTGAGGTTACAGATCAACCAGAAACGGCCACAGTAACGTTGATTACTCTGACGACTCCGATGGTGGTAGAGGGGTCAACTGTACAACAGGTTACCCTCTTGGAATTTTATCCGTAGAAGTCCACGAGAGTGCTGATAGCTGTCCCAAAACCGATTTCTGACATTTATCCAAGCTCGTCGTTCTACGTCACGCCATCTGATATTTTGCCTTTGCCGAAAATGTCCACTCGAAGAGTCACACAATGGAAGCGCATATCTGAAAAGAAAATGGAGATAGCAACCGAGGACAATCGTCAAAGCTTGGCCACTGCATAAGCAACTAAGACAATCAAGATGATTAACAAGGATCAAAATCCACCGAAGAAACTGAACAAGATTCAACGATTGCAAGAGAGCATCGAAGACACCTTATGTGAACTGTGTGGTGTTTGTTTCTCCAGCTTAACCGATGGTTCAGGATGAAGAAAATGCCTCCATCGTTTGAAATGGTTCCATTTTCTGTCCAGCACCAATGACAAGTCCATTTGTCACCTCTGCGATTGATTTGCATTGTGTAATTCGTGCGTTATGTATTGTATCCGAATGAATCAATATGACTCCTTTTTCTGTTCGTATCTAATTTGTATTTGTAATCGATTTTAAATAAATGCTATCTCATGTTACGAAACGACTTATACGTATCCTTGCTCATATATGATTTTTGATTTGTTGAATTATAAATTGAGGAATTTCAACAATGTGTATTCACATTTCTACTACTATTTTAGTTGAATCCATTATAAATTTTCGAATGTTGTTCGTTTACTCGCATGTTCAAAACATTGACTCTGTGGGAAAAAAAATTCAACGTTATAATAATCATGATAAAATTATATTTCCATAGTAACATTTCAGCTTACCACTTAATATAAACATCCCTCTGAGCCATTTAGAAAAAATCTGACAACTCCATAAAGAAAAAAAAAAAACAAAAAATTGCTTAGGGTGTTCATTTTACCCCCAACTCCCCTATATATTCCCTTTTGTCACGACTTGTTTTTTCTCTCAATTCTAACCTTGAAGGAAATTAAGGAAATTTCCTCTATTCGGAACATGTTTAACAATTTGCAAATCTGATTCGGTCTTCAAATTACGTTCCACTAATCAAACATTATCATCGGTAGTAGCATTAGGATCGAACTGCGAAAATAATAATGAACACATTGCATTAAACGTGCCAAGGACACGATTGTTCGGTTCATCATCTATACTTCCTACATGTTCATCACGCGTAGATAGCCTATTTTTTGTTGTATTTTGCCTTATCTCGGATCTCAGCTTTTCCAACACTTTGTTTTGTTGCACTTCAAGGTGTAGCATATCATCGTTCGTGGATGCAAAAGCCTGTCGAAACATCCAGTACAGTTAAGAATTGGACTGGATCACGGTGCGAATCTCCGGGCTGAGATGTAGGCCGGAGATGGAAGGTTGACTTGCAGAATCCTTCACAAACGATCTCTTCTTCGTGGACGCGATCGTTGCTGCATGGAAAACAACAGGAAGCCTTTGGTGGTGTGACTATACGTTAAGGATTTTAGAACGTAAAATCACGATAAATTGTTCGAAACTCAAAGGAACTCTATGGTTGTAAAATACACGAGATAATTCCACGTCGATTCTAAATTAAAAAAAAAAACAAAACTCGAATGAAATACGATACAGAAGCGTTCAAAACTACGAAAATATTCGGTTATAATCCATCTTTTCATTTCATTACTTTCGTCCTTTCACTCAGAGTATAAGCATCGCGTTCACCGAAAAAAGCCAATAAATTTCCATAATCATAAAGTCATGTGGGCATAAGACCTTGCAAAAAAGACTATTCACATACAGACGTTTGGTATAATGAGAATTGTATACCTTTTTCAGAACGCAACCTGTCCTTGTAAGGAACCAGAATCAAACCCATGACCTTTGGATTCTGTTATACCTCTCAGCTGGAATAGGGAGGAAATAAGAGCATCATGTTCTTTGCTGAGGAATGCGTTTTGTTTCATATCATGGACTTATACCAGATTGAGATATGGGATCAAAATTTGGTCGATTTGAGATATTAGTTTGGTGTTCCCATCTGCCGGCATGATAAAACACAAAATTATCAAGAAATCTCTTAGATATCTCGAATAACATTTGGAAATGGAAATGACCAACATACTAACAAGTATGTTCTTTTCCATATGGGACGTTGCATTGATTACGTAAGAGGTTATAAGGGCGGGCTTTTTTCATTTTTTTTTTTAAAATTTTCATGCGAAAATGTTTTCTTGAGAGGGAGCTGGTATTATTCTGAAGTAATAAATGAACAGTTCCTGACTTAGGAATGATTAGAAATAGGTAGAGAATGGTTGTTACTAAACTGAACAAAAACTTTGCATATAACTTGTTTCTGATATTAATTATATCAACAATTTTCTGTTTCAGTCTGTGTTAAATAATCATTAAAAATTATAAAAAAAATGCAAAACAAAATTGGCATCAAATCACATGTTCTTTTACTTAGCTTAGCTTAGACTGACTACACATATCAATGGTTGCTATTCCGTGATTGACCGAAGTCAGTGAAAATGCACAAAGAATCAACTAGAAGTTCAGCTGGGATTGGCCATAATCTTCTCCAGTGTGCATAATTCAGTGCCTCTATTTATACAAGGTCAATAACGGCGCTGGCCACGTCCTTGCAGTCAGGTGGGATTGAGGGAAGGAATGTTAGTGTGTAACCTTTGCTATTTGGAGACCGTGTTTGCCTCTGCATCTCCACAAAGGTTACTGGGAGGGATGTTTGTTAATGGGGAGGATCGTTGGGTCAAAGGATTCACTTTGATACGTGATTAGACCATGATAAACAATGATTTGTGAGATATATACATGCTTATACGTAAATATAATTGTTCATATAATTTCTATGTAGAGGAAAATTATGCCGACACTTGAGGTGACGGACCATTCAAAGTTTGTTGAACAAATACCTAAATGTAACATTCCTACAGCTGTCAGTACGTAAGCATGTGTTATTATATTTTACTCATTTGAAAAGAAACAAAAGACTCAATTGGTTGGGACATCATAGAACACTCTTATTCTTATGCCGACACTTACATTGGCGAACCATCCAAAGTTTGTTGAATAAAGTGAACCTTTCGCAAGTCTACACTTGTAGTGTCGAACCATTCAAAGTTTTTTTAATTACAAAAATAAAGGTATATAAGGGGTGCTCTGAAAAAAAAAAAGTTAAACATAAATAAATCATGAATCAGAGTTTGTGTCGACACTCACAGTGACGAACCATCCATAGTTTGTTGAAACATCATATTTACATCCCACAATTGTAACGATTAAATGTGCAGTCATGCATATTTTATAGATTAGAAAAAGTAGCATGAAACGAGCTCACCAATTGATCCGTTATCCTTGACTGAGCAGCCACAATCCACTTTCAGCTTCACTCGTTTGCTCGGCTAGCACTCAGAAAAAAAAAGGCGCGCGACCCGAAAAAAAACACGGACGACAGCTCGGGCTTTCTTGACGCACTGCCCAGGAGCAAGCGTCAAGGTCGTCGAAAGATCAAAAAGAACGAACCGATCGCGGCACTTTTTAACTTACTCCAACCGAACTCCCCGATCACGCCACTTTTTCACTTACGAGATCGACGCGCGACATGTTTGATCCTGCCCTCGTCGCTCGCTCCGGCAAAAGCAAGCGTCAAGGTCGAAAGATCAAACAGAACTCTCAAATCACATGTTCTTTTACTATTTAAAAATTTAACTAGGATTGACACTTTAGTGTATTTTTCATGTAATCCATATAGCTAAAAAATCCAAGGAATAGCTTGATGATATCATAAGAAAAAATGTGGATTCGGACAAGACTAACAAGTTTTTGATTGACGGTTTTTGTGGAAGGCTTCCATATTTTCAGATAAATCGTTTATTATTTTTCGTAACAAATTTCACTTTAGTCAAATTGTTATACCTGCCAAACTCGTCATTGGAAAATTTACTCTAGAATATATATTGAAATCCAAGTTATGTTTGACGTGATTTGAAAATTGTAACCTAATTGGTCTATGAATTACTGGGGCCCAGTTATTCAGCATGACCAAGCTGAGGGTAAAAATAATACCAGGCACACACGATATACACATAAAAAATGGTCAATTAACAAGGAAAGCTCTCTGTTAATAACTGTTGAAGTCCTCATAGGAACACTAAGCTGAGAAGAAGGCTATGTCTCAGTTGGGACGAAACGCCAGAAATAAGAAGAAGAATAACTGCGATTGAAAATATCCACAACAAGATGTTTCTCATCCATCGAAAATCGTATAAACTTTAGTTCGATTCAAGGGTGCGAAAACGAAGTCATGCATTCGGGAGAACATCGTTATCTTTTATCGCGGAAACGGACCATCCATGTGTCGCTCTCTGCGTGATAACGACTACCATCCAGAACGCGGTGGGTGTTGATGTCGATAGCCTCCCTCTCCGGGCCATAAAAAACCGGATCCTGATGACACTTTACATTTCGCATTTCATAAGGACCACCCGGTGGCGTCTCCGTTGATGACGTTCGAACGTTATTGCGGGGGCTTTCTGATCGTTGTGTCGATGTCGATGGTTGCAGAATGAAGGACAGCCCGGCAGTTTATTATCTGGGGATTCGTCGCTCACACGAGGGGCGCTTTGCTGGACTTACGTTTTATTGCCAATCGATGAATAATATTCACCGCAGTTGTCAGGCATCACTAGTAATATATGATCTATATGGTTGGGCTTGAAAAATTTCTATTGCACAAGAATGTTTTGATGTTTGAGGATGAATTAATGTAGTGTAGGTTTTCGATTGGAACAATATATTCAATGTATGATAGTATGTCATTTTTATTATTATTTCCTTATTTTACTTTCTCATTAGTATCATTTCAAACATTACATTCATTAGGAAAAACTACTATATCGTCTGCGACTTACATATTTCTTCAGTGTCTTTAGTGACACTGAAGAAGTCTGTAAGAATTTGCAATTTGGAGGTGAGAAATAGTTTAAAAAGAAGATTGCACTTTAGCAAATCAAATCACGCTTTTAAGTTTCAATGAGCTTACTAGCAGCATCACTTTTTCACTACAAAAATATGAATCGCAAGAACTTTTTTGTTTTTCGATATTTTTGCATCTCTTCTGGATAGAAATTTTCTAAAATCTCAGGTGGACGAAGCCGAAATGTCGTAAACTACAATCACAAGTAGAATAGGTGTATGGCTATGGCCATAGTGATATCCTATTTCGCCATACATAATAACTTTAATTTATTCACATTTTGAAAAGTTTTGTGTGTTTTAGCAGTAAGATAAAGCGTAAAACTAGATGTTAAAACATTCAAAAATATTAAAAATGTGAAAGTTAACAAAATTTCACATATGACCAAATAGGGAACCACTATAGCCATAACTGGTACACTTTCCCTAATCACGATTGAGAAATAATTTATGACAAAAAATTATGAGCGAAAATCAATATGATGTGTTATTAATATATAATAGCTGTTTATGCCCAAATAAACGAAACCATAAACGAAAGGATTGCACTAAATTTTAATTCACCAACGATATGACGAGTTCATAAAGGTAGATTACATCTCATGATTGAATAGGTTTGTTTACCTAAACCGGAAACTTTTTCCATCAAAAAATGCATAACATCGAAGGAAGCCGGAGGAGCACCGCACCGAATAAACCCAATAAAACGTAATTGGCATCATAAAGCACACGAAGTTACCTCACTGCCTTACTTAAGCCCTGAAGACAAATCGCACCACCGGGCAGAAATCAGCACAACACTTCTAATCCCCCGGTGGATCATGAAGATGGTGAAGAAACGGTGGCCTCCGAAGTGGTTGGGGAAGGGTAAAAAAAATCGTCCTATAAACAAATAGCATATGCCATTTTTCGTATCCTTGCTCGTACCGAAAGCAAACTTATATGTCAGTACTAGGACTCCAGGACGGTTGCCAACCCCGGGGCGGTAACAGGCCAAGTAAAGCGTGAAAACACGAGAATAAGCCAAAAGATATCTATCTTGTTTATCGTTCGAATTAATGCTCGCTTTTTGTCGTTCTGTGCCTCTTTTCCGCCGGCTCAGCCATGATGCAGAGCCGATTACAACGCCAGCAACAAATATCCCATTTAAGGGAACCGTCCTTTAGTCTGTATCCTTTTGAAGACAATACGCGAGCTTTGCGACGACGCATCCGGAGAGAAAGGCTCAGCGATTATTGGAGATCATAAACACACATTGATAGCACACGGTCGGAAAGCACATCATGAGCAAGCACCAAAGCTTTAATGCTCGTTCCTCTACACAAGCATAGATAGGATCGGAGGAAACGCAGAGCATAAGTACCTACATCTAGGCACAGTCTCATTGCTTTGAAGACGATGGCTCAACGCCAACTGTAGAGCTCCCACCGAGTCCTTGTGCGCCGAGATGGATGCATTTTGCGGTAGGTTTTTGATCTCTTCCGTCTGCCAGACGGTAAATGACGACGACTAAGGCTGTTGAAGGACAAAGTGGTTTTGATAGACTCTCGTTTGCCACATATGCATCGATATAGGTAGATAGCTGCCAGTGAGGATGAGCTAACACTAGTAGGTATCTTGTAAAATGTCATAAATCGCGCGGAAACAGTGGTGCTGGCAATGTTGTATCCGTCATGTAGGATACGATGTTGAACATGAAAGATGTACACATTACATACTGTTATTTTGCGTCACATATTACATAGTTTCACTGTACAATGTACAGTGTACATCCATTCCCATTTTCGTTAATCGAGAATGCAAAAATTGTGTCGTTGAGGATGTTAACCATTAAATGTGAAGGTGCCAATAATAGAAAATTAAAGTAAACTGAAGGCCTTTTCCATTGGCGTAGCTAGGATTTTTTTTCTGGAGGGAGCTTAGCAAATTCTTGTTTTACAGAATGTTTTTCAAAACGGGTTTCACAAATTTCGTAGTTTGCATAGATTTGTATTGATTTTATTTGTTTGTGATTTTGTCTCATACCGCTGCACATCAGCAATATTTGTAAACTTCTCTTTTTACCGCGATTTTTTTTTGTCTAATCCAGTAGAAAACTCATTCAACTTACTTTACTTTACTTTTGCTGGCTCTACGTCCTTCAAGACATGATCTGCGCCACAATTTTACGCCCCCTAACTCGATCCATGGCTGCTAACCTCCAGTTTCTCGATCGCCCCACACTTCCAAGATCCTGCTCCACTTGGTCAAACCACCTAGCTCGTTGCGCTCCCCTTCGTCTTGTACCGGCCGGATTTGAGGTGAACACCATTTTTGCGGGATTATTGTCTGGCATTCTCACAACGTGTCCCGCCCATCGTACCCTTCCAGCTTTGGCGACCTTCCGGATACTGGGTTCATCGTAGAGTTGCGCAAGTTCGTGATTCATTCCTCTCCTCCATAGGTCGTTCTCACACACACACCGCCAAAGATCGTCCTAAGCATACGTCGTTCAAAAACTCCTAGCGCTTGCAGGTCCTCTTTGAGCATTGTCCACGTCTCATGCCCGTAGAGGACTACCGGTCTTATCAGCGTCTTGTACATCGACTCATCGACTCATGTACCGACATTTTCTAACAAATGTCATTCAAGTGTTATCAAATATCTATAAAATATAAAATCAGGGGATCTCATTTCGGAGTGAAATTGATCACTTGTCAATGCCATTATTGTTAGTTTTCAAAACAACTCTACATGATAAATTTGAGCTCCCTGAATCCGAATATGCTTGTCAAAATCTTAACAATGCAATATTTATATAAATAACGAATAGTTAAATTTCAAGAATTACGCGGAAAACGCCTAAATGTATGCAATTTCCCAAGGGAATCAATGATATCTAACAGAAATTCAATTGTTTCAACCATCTGAGCTAATTGGTACGAGTTTTGGTTATGAAATCTGGTTTGCGGATATATCTCAAGCATCCTCACAAACTTTCAGGTTTATACCTTGTTTAAATCCTTGCTTAGAAATAGAAGTGTATAGGTGCTTGTCAATACTGTACCGTGCATGATTTTGAAATTTTACATTATTTTCATAGTAATAAACATTCATCAACGCAAAAAACTTCACAACACACAATTCGACAATAGTTACGACAAACAACGTTCATTTACTGCAGGTTACATTGATATTTGTGCTCCATTACGCGTAAATAAAATCGTGTGAAACGATGATCAATTTAATCCATCTGATCAATTACACCCGATTTTACGGTAGCAGGAAAAACCATCGCCTTATCGAAGTCCTTTGCATGTTTCAAACGGTCTTCGATAACGCACTTGATATCTTCACACAATACTGTACACTATCCATCATTGCCTTGATCAGTCTAGTATGTTTCCCGGGAAAATCGTTCTCGTCCAGATTTTCGATAGCTCTCCGCGGTCGAAGGTATCATTGGTCGCTTTGAAATTCGCTAGAATTTTGGAGGATCTGCCGTAATATAAAGATTTGATCTGTTGTCGATCGGTATGAGTTTAAACAACTGATTGGATTTCGAACTGTCCGGAATATAAGGCAAAATTTAAAAATGTCCGGAACAAGAATTATTATATATTTTTAAGTATTTAAAATTATTCAAGTTTTAAAGCCGAAATGTTTACTCGCCATTCGAAAGGTAAAAAAAGGTGAGTGGTTTTGAAGCTTGATAACGTTGCTAAATCATACAGAATGATTTTTTTATACGCTCATCGATTAGAAGTACTGCTAATTGACCCCTTAAGTGTCCGTAATATGATTCAATATGGTAAATGTGAGTTTTACAACCACTGCTCTGTGCGACAAGGTTCACATTTTGAGACCTTTTTGTAATTTTTTCATACTTTTTATGTGCGTTCGACACATGTACAAAATGATAAGATATCAAATCTATGTAAAATTTCGGAGTATTGAAAATTCCGGTATTGGAACTTACTCAGGACCAACATTTTTGTACCATGAAGAGCCGACAGCACCGGTATTTTTGTTACCGCTTCTGCTGGTACTACACACAGGCCCAAATTGAAAGAATTGTAAAAAATTTGTAACGCAGGTGCAATTCTCAGTTTATTAATTATTAAATTAAGTTAATTAAGTAATCTCGACTAATTCTTAAATTAAATCCTTTACAAAGACTCCAAAAATTCATTCCGGCAGGAACTTCTAGGAAAATGTTGTTTCTAATAAGTTTTTAACAATGCATTTACTTTTATGGAATTTTATTTCGAGCTCTATATATTTTGACGTTGGATAACGTCTTACAGCAACATACTAGGATACAATTTCGAAAAACGAAAATCGCTCGCGACACGAAAAGTGGTTAGATTTTGACTGTTAATAACATACTAATGCCCGGGTAGATTTTCGAGATTCTTGCACCAATCGATGGTTACGAATCGACTCCAATAATGAAAACTATTGAATTTCAGGACTAAACTATTGATAATTGGGTAAATATCGAGTCATGTCATTTTCCATAGAAAAGCACATTTTCTTACTGTTATAAGGTTTTGACATTTTTAAGTTTACATGTACTTATCCTCAAACAAACCGACCAGTTGGGTCACGCTTCCGGCAGGGCCATGACGGCCGAGCTCTGGAATCACAGATCGGTCTTGATCAAGAAGTCCTGAGCGATTTCACGGCCAGGCGCTGGAATGACAACTTGCGGATCAGCAGCTCCACAACAACAATGGCTGTGTCGCACACGATTCGCAAACTCTGCACCTGTTATGATGTATAGCTGAGCTTGTCAGATGATTATGGTGATATCTGCGCTGCCGAGATCACTATAATGAATTGTCGGGCACTAATGGTAGATGTAGTGGCACATTTCCC
Organism: Aedes aegypti; assembly: GCF_002204515.2. Lineage (NCBI taxonomy): Eukaryota > Metazoa > Arthropoda > Insecta > Diptera > Culicidae > Aedes > Aedes aegypti. The sequence continues at coordinate 24,305 of NW_018734472.1, forward strand.
CGGCTACCACGACGAAGCAGAAGAAGTTCTTTATGGCGTAGAACTTCTTCGACTATCCAAAGGAGACCATGCCAATCATCGTAACAAAAGAACATGGAGTGCGCGGACCTCAAACTGGCTTCGGAACCCACTAAAGCGACCAATCTTAGTGAATCATTCGTGGACCTAACGTTCAACTGGAATATTTGTTTGGAGAGCAAGAGTTTCCGCTCATGCTTTTTCTTCCATCTACCAATTCTATCGATATTGAAGTGTTAACTGAACCAACCAAATAATAACACACAATGTCCATAATCAGGCTTGATAGAAACTCCTCCACGATGCAAAGAGGAGGCGATTTTGCTGTTTTTCTGAGGAGAAAAAATTGAACTCAAAAGTTTCAATACAGATCCTCGAAGGATTCGAATGATAGTGCAAAAAAAATGCGGGATTTTTTTCTGATACCGTAAAACGGGGTAACTTTGATAGTTTTTTTTCGAAAAATACTTGAATATGCATGCTGTTTCAAAGATTTTTAATTTTTATTTTTAAAACAAGTACATACTGGCATCCTACCTATCGATTGCAGTTGATATATTGCCGAAAGATATATTTTGAATGGATATATAATTTTTCATATAATCGAAAGTCGGTTTTCTATTTTCGGGTAACTTTGATAATGAAGCATAAATCAAACAAAATTGAACGAATTACGAACATTTATAGGGCATTGCATACCTCTAGGCGTTTATCGTTATATGGAAATTTGTAACTTAGATTACAAAAATGGTCACATTTTGTGAAAATGGTTCTCGCTAAGAGCTTTGAGACCATATTCAAGTTCTATTATAACCAGGCTGTCAAATATAAACGACGAACTATTCAAAACTACATCAAATAGTGGTTGTAGAACAGGTTGTTCGTAGACGTTTCGAAATTGCTAAAGTTGCATCAATTTTTAATATTCTTATATTAAGTCTCAAATGTTCTCGATTCAAATGAAAATAGCTCTGACATGAAGTGTCATACTAATATTCTTTACTTTTGCATTCGTTCTGCTTAACTGATTAACAGATATTAACTTTTTTTTTTTTTTTTTAATTTTTTTATTAGTATCATTTTAAACATTACATTCATTATTTCTTATATCTAGGTGTTCTGTGTTATTAGACAACACTATCATCCTAATTTGGTAAAACAAATCTAAGATTTTATTAACATTTTGTTAACAACATATTACATTTCATTTGCCGTAGCAGTTCAGATTTTTTACAGGTGAGTTGATTTCACCTGCTTATAAGAGAAAAAAAAAAGTTTTTAATATACTTAACCTAACTTAACCTAAACATATAACGCATTAATCGTGGCAATAGTAGATTGTAACGATTTTTGCCTGAAATTATTGATTATTTTATTTGACATTTGTTCCAATGTTTCAACATTGGATATCCTATGTAACTCATTGGTACTATACCAGGGAGGAAGCCTCAGAATCATTTTCAAAATTTTATTTTGAATTCTCTGCAGAGCTTTCTTCCTGGTATTACAACAGCTAGTCCATATTGGTACAGCATACAACATGGCTGGCCTGAAAATTTGTTTGAATATCAAAAGCTTGTTCTTAAGACAAAGTTTTGATTTTCTATTAATAAGGGGATAGAGACATTTTACATATTTGTTACATTTGGCTTGAATGCCCTCAATGTGATTTTTGAAAGTTAAATTCTTATCTAGCATGAGTCCTAGATACTTAACTTCATCTGACCAATTTATTGGAACCCCTCTCATCGTGACAACATGTCTACTTGAAGGTTTCAAATAAAGAGCTTTTGGTTTATGTGGGAATATTATTAGTTGAGTTTTGGAAGCATTAGGAGAAATCTTCCATTTTTGCAAGTATGAAGAAAAAATATCCAAACTTTTTTGCAATCGACTACAGATGACACGCAGGCTTCGTCCTTTGGCGGAGAGGCCTGTGTCATCCGCAAACAAAGATTTTTGACATCCCTGTGGTAACTCAGGTAAGTCAGATGTGAAAATATTGTATAATATTGGTCCCAAAATGCTGCCTTGGGGAACACCAGCTCTTACAGGAAGTCTTTCAGATCTGGAGTTCTGATAATTAACCTGAAGTGTACGATTTGACAGATAACTTTGAATTATTCTAACAATGTATGTTGGAAAATTAAAATTTTTCAATTTTACAATCAAACCTTCATGCCAAACACTGTCGAATGCTTTTTCTATGTCTAGAAGAGCAAGACCAGTAGAGTAGCCTTCAGATTTGTTGGAACGGATCAAATTTGTTACACGTAAAAGTTGATGAGTGGTCGAATGTCCATGGCGGAATTCAAACTGTTCATTGGCAAAAATTGAATTCTCGTTGATGTGGACCATCATTCTGTTCAAAATAACCTTTTCAAAAAGTTTACTGATAGAGGAAAGCAAACTGATTGGACGATAGCTAGAAGCTTCTGCAGGATTTTTGTCTGGTTTTAAAATTGGAACAACCTTAGCATTTTTCCATTTGTCAGGAAAATATGCTAATTGAAAACATTTGTTAAATATATCAACTAAAAATGATAAGCTACTTTCTGGAAGTTTCTTGATGAGGATGTAGAAAATTCCATCATCGCCAGGAGCTTTCATATTTTTGAATTTTTTAATAATAGTTCTCACTTCAGTCAAATCAGTCTCCCAGGCATTTTCGAAAACGTTCTCTTGATTGAGAATATTTTCGAACTCCTGAGTAACTTCATTTTCAATTGGACTAGTAAGTCCTAAATTAAAATTGTGCGCACTTTCAAACTGCATAGCAAGTTTTTGAGCTTTTTCGCAATTAGTTAGTAATAATTTGTTTTCCTCTTTCAATGCCGGTATAGGCTTCTGAGGTTTTTTCAAGATTTTAGATAATTTCCAAAAGGGCTTAGAGCCGGGGTCCAATTGAGAAATTTTATTTTCAAAATTTTTGTTTCTTAATTGAGCAAAACGTTTTTTGATTTCTTTCTGCAAATCCTGCCATATAATTTTCATAGCAGGATCACGAGTGCGTTGAAATTGCCTTCTCCTCACGTTTTTAAGACGGATCAAGAGTTTAAGATCATCGTCTATAATCACGGATTCAAATTTTACTTCACATTTTGGAATTGCAATGTTTCTGGCTTCAACAATGGAATTTGTTAAAGTTTCAAGAGCATTGTCAATATCAATTTTAGTTTCTAAAGAAATGTTAACATCAAGATTAGAGTCAATATACGTTTTATATATATTCCAGTCGGCTCGTAAATAATTGAAAGTGGAGCTGATAGGATTGAGAATCGCTTCATGCGATATTTGAAATGTAACAGGGACATGATCAGAATCAAAATCAGCGTGAGTAACTAATTGGCTACAAAGATGACTAGAGTCGGTTAAGACCAAGTCAATCGTAGATGGATTTCTAGAAGAGGAAAAACATGTAGGGCTATCAGGATATTGAATTGAGAAATATCCTGAAGAGCACTCATCAAATAAAATTCTGCCGTTGGAATTACTTTGAGAATTATTCCATGACCGATGTTTGGCATTAAAGTCACCAATGACAAAAAATTTTGACTTATTGCGAGTTAATTTTCGCAAGTCAGTTTGAAGCCAATTAACTTGCAGTCCAGAGCATTGAAAAGGCAAATAGGCAGCTATGAAAGTATATTTACCAAACTGTGTTTCAACAGAAACACCTAAAGTTTCAAAAACTTTAGTTCCAAATGACGAAAACAGTTGATGTTTTATACGCCTATGAATGATGATTGCAACTCCCCCACATGCCCCATCAAGTCGATCATTACGATAAACAAAAAAGTTAGGATCTTTTTTAAATTTGGATCCAGGTTTTAAATAAGTTTCGGTAATAACTGCTATATGCACGTTATTAGCTGTAAGAAAATTAAACAGCTCGTCCTCTTTACCATTCAGAGAACGAGCATTCCAATTTAAAATATTTAAATTATTATTTGGATCCATTAGAAAAACGTAATCCAATAACAATTTGATTTGTAAATTTTACACCTACTTGGACTGCTTCAGTCATAGTGGTGGCTTTGAACATTGCATCAATCATTAGATTCAATTGTTCAGTTAGAAAATTAAAATCAGAGGCAGACATATCATCTGATGATTTCCCATTGGAATTTTCGGTAGACGAAGAAGCGGGGTAGGAGTTACCTGTGGCGGTAGGGTTTTTCCATTTGATTTGAAACAAGTAGAATTGGTACTCATGGTTCGAACAGGGGAAGAGTTCAAATTACCTGCTACGATATCGGCAAAGGATTTACCGTGGGTAGATACATTCGAAATTGAAAGATTCGAACGGCTACCCGACGGATTAAAATTTGTTTGTGAATGAGCATGATTATGATCTTCCTGGTGGGTATGATTCCTAATCAAGCGATCGTTAACTGAAAAATGAGCATTGTTCGATACTCTACCAGGCAAATTCCGGAAACGACCGTTATCGTAACGGATATTATCCTTCATCTGCTTGGCACGAGCCTCAACGACTCTTTTGCGTGAAATGCATTCCCAAAAGTTAGCTTTGTGAGGGCCCTTGCAATTGGCGCATTGAAATTTTCTGGTATCTTCTTTCACAGGACAGTCGTCCTTAGCGTGAGAAGAACCTCCGCAAATCATGCATTTAGCATCCATGCGACAATTTTTTGTACCATGACCCCACTTTTGGCACCGACGGCACTGAGTGGGGTTCTGGTAATTTCCTCCAGGTTTCTGGAAATGTTCCCACGTCACACGGACATCGAACATAAGTTTAGCTTTTTCTAAAGCTTTAATATTATTTAGTTCTTTTTTGTTAAAGTGAACTAAATAAAATTCTTGAGAAAGCCCTTTCCGAACAATGCCAGATTGGGTTCTCTTTTTCATAATGATTACTTGGACTGGGGAAAATCCAAGTAAATCATTTATTCCATTTTTGATCTCTTCAGGTGATTTATAGTCACTTGAGAGACCTTTCAAGACGACTTTGAACAAACGTTCAGTTTTGTCGTCATAAGTAAAAAATTTGTGCTTCTTCTCTTCAAGATATCTGAGAAGAAGTTCGCGATCTTTAAGAGTTTCCGGCAAAACGCGACAGTCTCCTTTCTTTGCGATTTGGAAGGAAACCTTGATTCCCCTAATGGAGTTCAAGATCTCCTGCCTAAATCCCCCAAATTCGGAACAACTGACCACGATAGGCGGCACTCTTTGCTTCCTCACTTGAATCAAAGAGCCTGGGCTAGAGGCTGCTTCGATTTGGTGTTCGGAAAATTTGTCTAGAGCATCGAACTGATTGCTCATTTCAATACAATTATTCATTTCACCCTTGGAAGAAATTTCGCATTCCGGGGAAGCGTCCTTTCTTCCATTCTTGCCACGTGTAGTGACAGTTTTAAAACCCACTTTTTTGGAAGGAAGTAGTGAATTCAGAGATTCACCCTTCCTTTTGTTAGTTGTTGATACCATGTTTAGTTAATAAACGAGAAAGACGTGACCTTCGAGAGGTTTTTTCCCTAGACGGTGTCCAAGAAGGATTACCACCGCTAGCTTTCGCCAACGGGTCCAACGAAAAATCGAAGGCACGGGTCCAAACAAGGATCGTAAAGGGATCAATAGTAGAAAAAATAGTTCTGAAAAGTACTGTTTAAGTAGCACTGAAAAGTACCGTTTTTAATTTTAGCACTGAAAAGTACTGTTTGTGTAGCACTGAAAAGTACTGTTTTATTGCTTTAGGTAGTTTTTAAGAGAACTTCCAAGAGCAGAGAGAATTCGAAGGTACGATGCGCACTGAACAGATATTAACTTATTTCGTTTTGTATGTGGCGGGTCGCGCACTATCAAAGTTACCCGTATTATCAAAGTTACCCCGTTTGACGGTACTATTTCTCTCATGTTGCGATGTTTACCTTCACTCACGCTCTAAAAGAACAAGGCAGTCCTCGGGGAGTTTTGAGAGCATTCTTTTTTTTATGGAATTTTACTCTGGTATGTTTTGTGCTACATCTTCCTCGCTCCTCCTCGTTGCCTCTCTGCTTACAAGGGAGGGTCACGATGGTGTTTCACGGGGTTTTCAACCGGACTATTTTTGTTAGATTCTACATGTCGAATTATGAAAAACCCCAAAGCCTTTCGGGTGATGGACCAGTGGTGTAGCCAGGAGGGGCTCTGTAAGGGTCGATTTTATACGAATATAATATTATTTAGTAAACTGAAAATTTGCCAAAAAGATTTTTCTCAGTATTTATTGTGATAGTAATGGACAGAATTTACATTAATATATGTTTATAATGTATTTTTATGCCATATGCGTAACTAGCATGGAATATGGACACCAAAACAAATTAGACGTCATTAGAATAGTATACCAAGAAGAAACCCATCCCGATTGCGCCTATGGCATGGAAAAAATACATCTTAAACAAACATTAATGTCAATTATGTTCTCTACCATCATAACAAAAACTAAAAAAATATATTTGGAAAATTTTCAATAAGCTCTATAATATTATATACGTACGAAATTGCCCCTTTTAGAGCCCCTCCTGGCTACACCACTGGCTCATCACCCGAAAGGCTTTGGGGTTTTTCATATTTCGACATGTAGAATCTAACAAAAATAGTCCGGTTAAAACCCCGTGTAACTCCATCGTGACCTTCCCTTGTTAGCATTTTTTCGCTCCTTCGCAAAGATGCAAAGGCACCACGCTGCACTAGAGAATGTCACGAAACTCCTATAATGTTGAGGAGTATTATCAAGCCTGTCCATAATACGTCAAAATTGATATGAAACAAATGGTTTGAAAATTGTTTAGATTTTTAGCAGTACAAATCTTCCATAAGTTCGTGACGGTCCCAAACCAGGAAATAAAAGAAGCTAACGTTATCCAACGTCAACTTGGCGGTCGTATTTCGGAAACAACCTCTTACTTTTTTTCTGACATCCTATCAGATAAGGTTAACTCTAGGAATTTATTCTAGAATTCATTCGTTGATAGTTTTCAACAGCTTTAATTCGTTTATTCGTTGATAGTTTTCAATAACTCTAGGAAATATTCCAAAAAAATCCTTCATGTGATTCCTTCAGAAATATCCATAAGGAGTTTTACTAGAATTCCTTCATAAATTATACAGGTAGGGTGCCGGTGACATTAGTGGACTACCTAAGCTATAAAAAATCATAACTGTGTGGTACTGAATGAATATTGTCATAGATCTTGTCTTCCAACCCTGTTATGATGGTTGACAATCAAAAGCCTGTTGAAAGAACTCCGAGAATGTAACATCGGATCGGACATCAAACGATCTAGTAGGCATGGCACAACTTCGACGCCTCACTCCTATAGTAATGTCAGAATGGAATGCAAGGTTCTTCGTGGTGCTCCCGCTTGCCAACAACGATTCAGAGCTTCACAATAACATATTAACGAAAAGCCTTAACAGAGATTTTTTGGCGTCAACAGAAAGATTTTAACCTTTACTTTATGTAGTTGCTCTAGTGTTCCAGTAGTTGCTCTAGTGTTCCAGTAGTAGACGTTTGGGAATTTTAAAATTTGGGTAAACATCAACGAAACTAATGTTTTATACAACTTTGACGACCTGTAGCTAAAAATTGTGACTTGCTGGAAAATTTCTGAAAACGGCATCAGATTCAGCAACCCCAAATCTACTAGAGACACATAATTTGATTCTTGAGACACGCAAAAATGTCATTTTTGTTGCGCTGTGTTATTGGAAAATAACGTTATTTTTATGGAAAGTTTTACTTAAATATTGGAATTTTCTACAACATTTTCATGTATTGATTGTCATTTTGAATCGCTCAGTTGGGTTTGTTTATTGCAACTTTGCATTTACTGCTATTGCTCTTTTTGATTTTTGTAATGGAAATTTTTGATTTATTGCGGGCGAATTATTATTTATTTATTGCAAATTTTGGCTTTTTTTGTGGAAAATTTATAATTATTTCTTGCTTTTTGTGAAGAAAATAGGGACATTTTGAGGTTTTTAAATGTAAAATTCGATATTTTTAGTGAGATTATTGTCGTTTCTACTGCACTTTTGAATCTATTTATTGCTCAAATTTTTTTAATTTATGGAAAATTTTGTTTTTTCTATGCACTTCTTTATTTTTTTATGTAAATTTTTAACTTTTCTGTTGATTTTACCCTTGTTTCTTAACTGGCAAATTTTGCATTTTTATGGAAATTTTATATTTTTTTATGGAACGATTAATTGTCTGCCGATTGTTGATTGAGTTTTTTTTTTGGATCGCTCCTAGAATGTTTTTAGGAATTCATCAACGCTTTGTTGCTGGAATTTATCGAAACACTTCCTACAAAGCAGTACCTAACTCCTACAATCCACTAGAGACTTTTCAAGAAAATTTTCTTCCTCAAAGAATTCCTCCGTAGATTCCAGTGATAATTTCTACTTACATTAGTGTTATAATTTAACTTTGTTCTGTCGATAGGAGCCTTTGAAGAAAAATTCTGCAATGTTTGTTGTGATTTGTTAGGTATATTACTAAAAAATTGGTTCAACGAATACTCCACGAATTTATCACAAATATATGTAGGAACCCTGCATAGATAATTTCAGTAATTATTTCCAGAGATTCTCCCAAAGTTTGTTCAGTTATTCTTTTGAGGGTTATCTCATAACTCAAAGAGGTTTTAATAAGGAATGAATAAGGCACTATTCCTGAAATTATGTATACAACATATCAAATTCAAAAATAAAATCTTCCATAGGTGAAATTAATCTGTCTTTTCTCTACACTTATGCCTTAGTACAATTTTTGGACCCACCAGAATTCGATACTTCGGGTTTACTAATTTCCTTCATGCTTATGTACAAGTGCACCGTAACTTGATACCATCTAATACCCAAATTTTATTTTGAATCTAAATATCATTTTTAGTTATCTAAAATTGTTCTTAAGACGTTTTGGGAAGAGATTTATTTTTATTCAAAAATCTATGAATTTTGGTATCAAAAACCAAAATTAGATTTATATATTTTTTTTAACACCCCTTTTTTATTTTTTTGAAGCCTCTTCTAGTTACTATTTTTTGGCGATAATAAAAATTCAAGTTGTTACGGTACTTTTAAAATTATAAAATTTTAATTTTTATTTATTTTTCGTGTAATTGACGGAAAAACATGATTAAAATTATTTTAATACCACCAAGCTCTTCTTCTGTGATAAAGTGATCGTAGATAAATAAAAAGCTACAATTTTCAATATTACACGTTAAATGTACCCCAGGCATTTGTCGGTTATATAAGAATACCATTTTTCAAACAATTTTCAAAAATACATAAAAAGTTTTAAAAGTCATAAAAACTTTTGTTCTATGCGTGTTATAAGTCAAGGTTTAAGCAAAATCTTGTTAATTTCCGTTTTACGAAAAAATACATAAAATTCCAAAGTGTACCCCGTCTGAAGGCGGGGTTGGGTATTAGAGGGTTAACCCGTATATGCCTGCGTGAAACCAAAAAAACTAAAGCGAATTTTTAACGGATTCAAATGATTTTTTTGTCAGTATACTGGCACTCATATATAGTTTCTAGAAGTGGACAGAGACCGTAGCGGTAAACGCGCAGCTTTTCAGCAAGACCAAGCTGAGGGTCGTGGGTTCGAATCTCACCGGTCGAGGATCTTTTCGGGTTGGAAATTTTCTCGACTTCCCAGGGCATAGAGTATCTTCGTACCTGTAACACGATATACGCATGCAAAAATGGTCATTGGCACAGTAAGCTCTCAGTTAATAACTGTGGAAGTGCTCATAAGAACACTAAGCTGAGAAGCAGGCTCTGTCCCATTGGGGACGTAATGCCAGAAAGAAGAAGAAGAAGTGGACAGAGGAAGGCGGAAATATTCCTATGGCCGGAGTTATTCCGATGGGTCACTGGGTCAAGTTGGGTTAAAAATGGCTATTTTTTGGGACATGTCAAGTTATCTTTATTTATTTGCAATAACAATAATATAATTTGCATAAATCATTAAGATCTAATATTCAACTTTATGAATGAAAAGTTTTGCACCGTTTAAAACATACCAAATGTGGCTACACGGACTTAATGCCCGGAAGAACCGATAAAAGATTTTTTGGATTGAACCGTTCCAATTCTCGAAAAGTAGAAATCTAACATAATTGTGAAGTAAAATGCATTCCTATAAGCTTGGCACAGATTTTCAGATACAAATTGTCCACTTTATCGAAAATTTGAGGTGTCCTGGGGACTTGACAATGGTCATTTGTAGGATCAATCAAATGCAGGGCTCATAGTTATCCAAAGCCAAACCTCAAATTTTCAAGAGCATAAATCTGGAGAACGGAAACCCGTTTGAGCTGAAAACTTAATCGATTGGTCATCACCAGCTAGTGACCAATCGATTAAGTTTTCAGCTTAAACGGATGTTTGGTTCTCCAGATGTTTGCTCTTGAAAATTTGAGGTTTGGATTCGATTCATCTTCACCTTGAGAACATTTCAGCTCACAGATATTCTTTCGAAGAACGTTGTCAAGCCCTCAACTAGAGAATAAATTACAATTTGTCAAATATAAGAAAACGTTTCCTTCGCTAAGAAGCTTTGTGCAACAAAACAAACCCATAAATCCTACTTAAATTCATAATTTCCATATCATAATCCTAACCACGTCTTTTTCAGCACCACATGCCTCAATTATTGCGTCCCATCCTTGCGCCAATAAACAAATAATACATTAAAATGAACGAAATTCCCTGATGCCTCTTCAGGTGGCTCTATAATGCCTTAGGCAGACACAAACCGATACAAAGAGTCCTGCTTCGAAAGGTCCCCTCGTTCCCTTGTTCCCTTGCTTCCTCGAATCGGCACAAAAAAAAATTCCAACAAGGACGAGAGCAAACGAGCGTCAGAACCAAGGCAGACACGGTTCCGAAATCAGGTTTTGTATATTTTCGAATCATTGTTCTAAAAACGAATTCTACACACACTGGGAGGTGGAAATACGTTTTTCTGAATGGAATTTAAACAGGGCACACAGGGGGAAGTCAATTTTCGCGCTACGGGCAGCGTGTTTCCCCTCTCTCTCTCGGATGTCGGATGGATGATACCGCACATGTGTGTGAATGCCCAATGGCTTTTGTGAATAACGACCGCGTTTCGCTTCTTTCGATGATGATGATGGTGTTCGGTGGCAAATCCAGTTAGATAGTCAAGCTGCTTGTACCTTTGCACACGTACACAATGATGCAATAAACTGCGGCACCTCGTCATAATCTATGCTATTACGTATCATTCTTTGGGACAGATGTGCTGACCGCTTTCTAGTGTGGTGTCGTAGCATCAGATCATGAATAGCAAAAATATCAGATTATTTCGAGTGAGCGTCAGTCCCTGCGCGAAACGCACGAGCGTAAAGAGAGCCTAGGGTAGGTGTACCAATTATGGATGCAATATGTCAACAGGATGGATAAAAATCAAGTTTTAACTGCGTTTCGAAAACGTAAGCATGACTTGTTGGTGTTCATTACTAGTTTGAAACCTTGCGAAACAGTTAAAATAAACAGTTTTAGTACTAAATTGACTTTAGGCTTCTAAAAGTTTGTTTTAATAAGTGTTGTCTTTGTACCAATTATGGCAATAGAGTTCCTAGCATTCGACATAAAAGTGTACCAATTATGGACTATCGAATATTTGCACGAAATGAACTCAAACGCCATCCGGAGCGAATTATAATGCAACGCTAATATGTAATAAAGTGATTGCTCATAAATTTTTCAAAAAAAAAAAAAATGAGTTAAATAGATTTTAAATCAGTTTATTGCAATGGGTTCATGGGAGCAAATTAATTTTCGAAAAGGAGTCGAAATGTAGTAAAAAGCAAATTATGATACAAAACAGCATTAATGAACTCACATTACCTTTCCAGTGCATAATTTTAACGAAAAAAGAGGGAAAATTCAAAAATAGAGTGTCGCTGAAAACCCCTCTCCACAATGAAATTAGCATCTTCCGCTTGCGAACGTTTTCAAACGTGTGATTGAAAAATTTTAGTAATTTAGTAATTTGGGCTCTCATACACTCTTTGTACCAGTTATCGACATAGTGGAAATAACACGATTTCCACCTTAATCCAGTAGATTTGATTGCTCACTAGCTAAATTTATTCATTTGTTCTCACTATGCATCATACATTTATCGGGTGAAGCTATTTTTCGGGATGAAGACATGCATTTCGTAACGGGTGTTCTTTAGCAAAATGCTAAGAAGGAGACAAATGTGTGAGGCAAAATTATCAAATGTTCATTTTTCGAAGCTTATTGCACGAATGGTCTCATTAATGTTTAGTTACCATTAAATACAAATAGGTTTATCATTCTTGTGAATATTAGCCGTTATATTCTAGTGAAACAATAAGAAAAATCTCTTTTTGTTCCCACTATTGCCATAATAGGTACTTCTACCCTATAGCTCATTACCACAGCGGGTTAAGAATAACAAAATTCAGGCTTTCGAAATCAGTTTCAGTAAATAAGTGTTAACGAAGTAATTGAAATTGCAGTTGCGCAAAAAGCTGTACAGTTTCATACCAAATGATAGGATGTTCCATAATCGGAATTACATCAATCACAAACAAATTTGTCAGCACGCTGAATATTTGCCAAGTGATAGTTGAGATGTCAGTGGCCTGTTAACGTTCTGACCAAGAGACTACAATTCAGCTTTCACAGTGGATACAAGTAACAGACAGTAAATAAGGCTACAAGTGGTAGTCGAAATACACATATCTGTCAAAGATAAGCATTTGCGGCGGAAGCAAGGCTGCTTTAAAAGCCTGCCTATCTGAATAGAAGTACCCTCCACACATAAGAGCAAATATTTCCGCTTGGAAAACGGTACAGTAAACAAGTGAGTAAAACTGATTCAGCCTTAGCTCAAGAGAATATACACCTGCACCAGCTCTTCCTTCAAAAAGGGAGCCATCAGTATAACATACTATATTGTTTGATATACTTCTTTCCAAATAGCCAGACGTCCACTTTTCCCGTGAAGGGAATTGTGTGGTAAATATATTGAAAGGAAATTGACAAGTAACTGTCAGACAACTTGGAGCAAGGATATTTTGGTCCCAATGCATCAAAAGAGGAAAAAACGAAGTGTGTGTAGATCTACGGTTCATTGGTTTTTTTCTCCAATAGATCCAGTACTCATAATGGGGTTTCATCAAGCACATGTAGATGTCACATTTTTATTGAATTGTTCTCACTTTGCCCTTCTGCCACGAAACAAGACATCCATATGCCATTATTGGTCGAACAACTGTTGTGTAAAATCATTTAATATACTTGGGTTTGAGGCTCAAAGTTTTACCAAAGGCTCGCCGCCATCGACCGAAGGCCATGTTAGCTTTTTGAATCATAAATCAATGTGAGCTGTTCAAGATAGTCTGGAATCTAAAACGACTCCGACATACTTCACCTGATCAATCACTTTAATCTCAGTGCCAAAAAGCCGTAAAAGTCGGATTTCATCGCGGTTTCGTCTTTCCGTAAAAAGAACAATAGATGTTTTATTCGTGTTAATCGAAAGGCCATATTAGCGACACAAACTCTCGACTACCTGAAGAGCACTTTGCACCAGGTCGAATATGCCAACTATTAAAGCTAGATAGTCGTCGGCCAATCCATAAGTTAGAAAACCGCAATTATTGAGTTTCCTCAATAGCGTATCTGCTACGAGATTTCACAAAAGTGTTGATAAAACTCCCCCTTGGGGCATCCGCAAGCACTCAATTTTCGAATCGCTGCTTGACGTAATGTCGAGAAGAGATGTCGGTTTTTGAGCATTTGATGAATTCAATTGGTGGTTTCGTGCAGCTTCCAATATGGGATTGAAAGACACGTTATCAAAGGCACCCTCAATATCCAAGAAAACACCCAAGCAGGATATCTTCTGAGCGAATGCATTCTCGAAATCGTATATAACTTTGTGTAAAAGAGTCACAGTGGACTTTCCAGATTGGTAAGCATGTTGTTCACATGAAGAGGCATGTTTGCCAAATAAACGTCACGGATGTGATGATCAATAACGCGTTCCAAACGAAAAGAGGTAAAACTGATAGGTCTTAACTCTTCGCATCTTTATGCGACTGGGGCCTTCCTTAGCCGAGGGGTTAGAGTCCACGACTACAAAGCAAAGCCATGCCATACCTTCAATCTGGGTTCGATTCCCGGTCGGTCCAGGATCTTGACGAAAAATTTCCTTGACTTTCCTGGGCATAGAGTACCATCATACCTGCCAAACGATATACGAATGCGAAAATGGCAATTTAGGGAATGAAAGCTCTCAGTAAATAACTGTGGAAGTGCTCTTAGTACACGACGCTGAGTAGCCGGCTCTGTCCCAGTGAGGACGTTAAAGCCAATAAGAAGAAGACGCACGTCCTGGGAATATATCCGGTAGCAAAACTGCTTAGAAGTATCTTTCCCAAAACATGTTTGATAAACTCAATTTGCTTCTGTAGCTGAACAAGTTAAGACTCATCTGCTCCTGCTGAGCAACACACATGTTATCATTGAGTATTATCAACTTATATATGACTTGTTTTGGTCATATATCAATTGATAATACTCAATTATAACATATGTGTTGCTTGGGCTGGAGATTTGATAGAAGCAAAGCTATTGAGTGTCCATTGAATCGATTCAGTTGTAACGATACTGTGAGTCGAAGCCAGAGACTCATAACTACATGAAAAGACATTTGGTTTATCCGTAGATGCTATGTCCACACATCCGGGGAAGTGTGTATTGAATATACATAAGGTAAGCAAATTTCCTGGAAATCCTTAGATTTTGCAAGGATTTTGTTCAGCTGAGTGACTTCACTCAAACTGGAAACATTTGTACAAAGATTTTTCCAGTCGGATCGTTCAGAAGAACGAAGAGCCTTCTAGTAAGCATTGCGAGCCGACTTGAACGACTCTGATCCAGCTGAACGGCGTCTGTTCCAACTCCTTCTACATTGTTTCCTGAGTCTAGTCAGATTGGAATTCCACCATGGCGTCCCTCTTGTAGTCTTCACAGACCGCAGAGGACATGCTTCTACAAAAGCTTCTATAATGTAGGATGTTTTAGCATCAACGGCATCATACAAATCACTTGGATTTTCAATGGACGGAGAATATCCACGAAATTTGCTGGCAACCAATTCAGTGTAGAGTTCCCAGATTGTTGACCGAGGATTCCTAAAACGCAAAGTCTGCGCAGTTACATTTCTCGCATAACTTATGATCTCGCCCTAAAAGCCATTGGTAACCATGTGTGTAGCTCGTTGTTTCTGAGCATATGAATAGAAATTCACGTTATTCAATAACGCTATGAGTGAAGAGATTATCATTCCCTACCTACCAGTGATGTTGGTTTGGATGCTTATTCATTAATTCAGTTACCCCAGATTAAGCGAGATTTGAATGTTCAAAGAAGATGTAGCGATGATCAGATAATGATTCCTCATCTGATACATGTCAATGTCAACTCGTGACTGATTCTATTCGAGCAGAGCGTTATGTCTAACACTTCTTCTGTAGTAGATACCATGAAGGTTGGGCGATTGCCTATGTTAATTAATCCAAGATCTGCACTACTTAATTATTCCATCAGGCTGGAGCCTCTCAAATTGATATCTGAGCTGCCCCAAATGATGCGATTAGCATTGGCATCATTGCCTACAATCAGCCGAAGGCCTTTTGTTACGCAGTCTACGATAAATCGTTTGAAATCATCCGTTAGGGATGGTTCATCATGTGGTAAATAAACCGAAAAATAGAACAATGGATAAATGCACGAGTTCACTAATTTGACGATTAAGCGGTGCTGGATTCACTGGTTTTCATGGTCACATAAATAACACGGCACCGCTAAAACGTCAAATAGTGAACCCGTGCATATGTCTATAGATGGTAAGGTCACCAACAGAAACATCGATTGTGACAGCACATACATCTCTGGTAGGTAACTCAGAAATAAGTGTAACAATGATTGCTATTTTAACGGGCATGCATGCGCGGGGCATGGAGCGCGAGTTTTCCATTTCATGTTGGCTGAAAGTAGCAAAAACTGGGTCCATAAGTATTACAGCCATAACCAAGGCCAAAAGTCGTTACCAAGGAAAATACTACGTTGATACAAGCTAATATTTTATTCAAACTTGCTTGTTTGGTGGTTGGCTAACTTATGACATATTATTTCTAATTTACAGGCACGGCCTACAATGATAAATTCAAATTAGGCTAGGCCTGCTACATCTCCCCCTCTTAGAAGAAGTCGTAGGAAGAGAGTCATCGGGGAAGATTTGATTCGAGTCCGGAACGTCTTTGGAATTCTCCACTTGGGTCAGATTACACGGCCACGGGTGCGGACTGGATTTCTTCTACATCTTCAATCGTCGGCACAGGGCTTGTTCCCGATGCACCTTCGTCAGGATAATCAATTTCGAGTGAAGTCGGCATTTGAAGGTCAGCGGAAATAGGAGCTTCGGGAACATCCGACATTTTTCTGTAGCAGGTCTGGCGATTGCGACATACGATTGTGTCTCCTCTATCAGGAGTTCCCCTGGCTCTGGCACGTCGGAATCGTAGCGTTGGCGCATTTAGTTGACGTGCGATCTTACCAGGTTCGACCTCGTGTTAATGTCCTGGGACACGATATAGTGAACGGATGACTCGACCTAGCATCCAAGACTTGATGTTTCGGGAATGCTGTTCAACATACACCAAGTCATCTTCTTTGAAGTCGCGCTTGACTGCTCCCTGCCGACGGTTGAACTGGTCATTCTGCTTGTGGTTCTTGACTGCCGGGGCTACAGGATCAGGCTTCTTCAAAAGGTCCAATGTAGTACGTACCGGTAGTCGTAGGAACGTTTCTGTCGGAGACACCGATTGGGGTGTATTTCGGTTTGGTGTTGAACGGTACACGGAAAAGAATATCTGCAAGTGCTCTAGTGTAGGCGAGCCTTCCCCCTTACTGAGCTTCTTCAGACCACGCTTGAGGGAATCGACGAATTCGCTCC
>NW_018734473.1:0-3000 GCF_002204515.2 Aedes aegypti
CAGTCCTTAACCTTGTCCTTGTCCTTGCAGCCAGTATGCCGTAATTAGGATCTTACTGGCATCGATCCTAATGTGCCGGTTGGCACTCCAATGGTTGGGCTAAGGCACTTTGAAAGCGGTACCAGGTCGCTTGTTCAGGGTTACTTGCAGATATGTGGTTTTTTGTAGAGATTCACCAGAGCCCACTGATGAACCCCCGCCACATCCCAGGTAGACCGTGCTTGAGCCCCCGGTCAGATGGACCAGACGCTCGGCTACCTCCCGAAGGAAGTACTAAAGGTGGTATTCCATACGGCTGTATGTACAAGTTTCGCTTGGGAAGGGTAAAAATCCCAAGCTCCCACCTGGCACCTCCTCACTCTAGCTGATGTCAGAAGGACAACAGTGCCCAGGTTGCACTACCAGCTAAGTACGCAACCCTTTGCTGGCGGTCTTTGTCATCGTTAGACCCGTGGAAGCGTGAGGTAGGGGCTTGTGAGGACCAGAGCTATGTTGGACGCTCCTTCCTGGTTGTCGACTCACCATTTTGCAACCCAGCACATGTCCGTGTTTTTTTTTTTTTTTTTTTTTTTTTTTTTTTTTTTTTTTTTTTTTTTTTTTTTTTTTAGTTTTAGAAGGTGGTAAATTACATTTACGAACTAACCCAGCGTTTCACGTTCGATATGGAGGCTAGTCATATCGAATTCGTCCATCGTGCGCCAGAGTGTCGGACTCCTTTATACCGACTAAAGTCCACCTTCGCCCACGAGCCATTCCCCCCGGAACTGCCTCTTGGCATTACTTCATGGGGGAGGCTATTGTGCTAAGCACTGCACTGCTCCTTCTTACGCTCCTGTACTTCCCTTGCTCTCTTCGTACTGCTGGCATCGCGCCAGGGCCATGTTTCTACTACCGCTTCTGTCATTGCTACGCTTCGTTGCTCTGCTGCGACGTGTTTGGGGCTGACATCTCGCCAGAGCCCTGCGCAACTGTTGCGCCTGCTGTTAATCCGCCGATTCTCGAGTTCTCCAGGTTGGACCAGTTGGATGCCGAGGTCGGTCCAGCGATTCCGGTTGGAGGGTAGCTTCCGGTTCACTGGCGCCCCGACGACCCAAAACTGGTGGTTGTCACGATCGCTACTCGGCATAGTCCCCGACGGTGGAGCTAGCCTACTCCAGCGGAGAGTTCCTAACGTAGGAATGTCTCCCGAAACCGATAACGTTACGCGTTTGTTCCCGCATCACTGCTGCTGACCGGTGAAGTGCCGAGGTCGATCCAGCGATTCCGGTTGGAGGATGGCTTCCGGTTCACTGGTGCCCCGACGACTTAAGCCGGTGACTCGCTACGGACTACTCAGAATAGTCCCCGACGGTGGATCTATCCTACTCCGACGAAGATTTCCCCGACGGCGGAAGATCTCCCGAACCGATGCTTTCCGGGCTGATGCCGAGGTCGGTTCTGCGATTCCGGTGGAGGGAAACTTCCGGTTCACAGGCGCCCCGACGACCATTTGCCGGTGCAACTACGCGTTCTACTCAGTTAGTCCCCGACGGTGAACTTAACCTACTCCGAAGCTGACCGGGCAGATGCCGAGGTCGGTCCTGCGATTCCGGTGGTGGGAAACTTCCGGTTCACAGGCGCCCCGACGACCATTTGCCGGAGCTGTTTCGCGATCTACTCGACTAGTCCCCGGCGGAAGGACATAGCCTACTCCGACGCGATGTTGGTCGGTAAGTGCCGAGGTCGGTCCTGCAATTCCGGTTGGAGGATGACTTCCGGTTTGCAGGCGCCTCGACGACTTATTACCGATATTACGTTACGCCCGCTCTACTCGGTCTAGTCCCCGGCGGAGGATCTAGCCTACTCCGGTCGCGCCCGTAGGTCTCCTTCATATGCTCGCTTCAACAGGCTGGCTTGTCAAGCGCCAAGGTCGGTCCGCCGATTCCGGCTGCCCCAACGATTCAGAGCCATGTGCTGTCCGCTGTGTTGAGTTCCGCTGCTCCTCTCGCCATCTTCGTTGTAAAAGAGACATCATCTGAACGATAGTCGTGTTTACCGCGTCCCATTTCTCTTCGTCGGCACACATTCGTTGGACGATATTGTGCACATTAACGTCATTGCCGACGACGGATGTCATCTCGGCTCGCTCATGCTCGAAGCGCGGACATTCGAAGACCACGTGCTCAGGGGTTTCGTCAGCATCGCCGCACCCGGTGCATAACGGCGATCTTGCGTGTCCAAACCTATTGAGGTATTTCTTGAAACAGCCATGACCAGACAAAAACTGCGTCAAGTGGAAATTCACTTCTCCGTGTTTTCTGTTTACCCACGTCGACAGGCACGGAATTAGACGGTGGGTCCATCTACCGTTCTCAGCGCTATCCCACTGCTGTTGCCATTTCCTCATGGTTTCATCCCGGGCTCTTTTCCGAATTCCCCGCGTGCTTCGGTCCCTGTAGCACTCGCTGTCCTCTTCGAGTTGAAGGCTTATAGGGATCAATCCTGCAATCACACAGACTGCCTCCGATGAAATCGTACGATACGCGCTCGCCACACGCATGGCCATCAGTCTGAACGTACTGTTCAGCCGGGAGCGGTTCCTCTTCGTCTGCAGTGCTGTCACCCACACGGGGCCAGCGTATCTGAGTACCGACGTCGACACGCTCGCCAGTAGTCGCTTCTTGCTGCTGCTGATCGCTGAGTTGTTGGGCATGATCCGGGATAGAGCTGATATCACCTTCACGGCCCTCTCACATGTATAATCGACATGGCTGTTGAAGCTCAGCCGATCATCGATCATCACTCCTAGGTGTCTGACTTCCCGCTTTGAGTCGATGGTACACTGTCCAACCGAGATTCTCGCCTTCTGCACTGCCTTTCGGTTGCTTATCATCACAACTTCGGTTTTGTGATGGGCTAACACAAGCTTCTTCCCTCGCATCCATTCTTCCACGGCGTCTACTGCTTCGGTAGCAAGTATCTCTACTTCCTCTAGTGATTCGCCGATGACTACGAGCACCA